>NW_020863841.1:0-11817 GCF_003713205.1 Coffea eugenioides
TTGGTTTGGATTTTGAAGTTGGTGTCTTCTGATGAAATGTAACTGGATGTCTTAGCTAACATATGCCTTTGGAATTTCGGCATTTGGACTTGTATGGACTGAGTTATATCGATTACAGTTTTCTGCGTTTTGCAAACCTGTTTTGGTGAATCTGGTTTAGTATTTGGCACATTTGACCTAGTTGTGCTAGGAACTGGATTGAGTGGCCTTCTTCAATATTGTAACCCTGTTTCTTAGCTTCGAAACGGTGGGTCTTACACCCCCATCCGATAACCGTAGTGATTTTGGTGCCATTACCGCATATTAAGGTCAAATACGGTTTGTGATCCTGTTTTGCAATTCTGGTATAGTGTCTTGCATTTTTGACCTTGTTACATTCAAAATTGGACAAAGTTTCCTTCTTCAACATTGTAGCCCCTTAAGTCCCGGATATCCCTGTAAATTTTCAGGTTAAACGGATTAGTATATCCTGAGCTATAAACGAAATACTCAGCCCTGTTTTGACCGTCAAATTCTGTTACGTTTTTGGACAGTTTATGACTGGAACTTTGGCTTCACATTTGACTAGGTTACAAGCTGTTTGGGCTTGCGACCAAAACACCAAACTTATAGCCCTATATCAGAGCTTTCTAACGCCCTTGGAATTTCATGAATCGGATTTATAAAACCTGAGATATAGCCGAGTATAGGGCCTGCCCGTGAAAATGACCATTTTCTGGTCAGATCTGTTTTGGTCCTGACGACCAACTTCCGTTCCGAATTTGGATTACCAACCTTCATGAAAGTTGTTCCATTTGGAATGAACTAGCTAACTGCCAACTTTCAGCTCTTCTGCCCATGTGTAGCATAGAAAACAGTTTGCACTCAAAACTGACCATTTGTGCATTGGCCAGATTTCGTAAGTGATTGTGTTTGGTCATTTGGGACTGAAGCCTCCAGTTTCAGTTCTGGATGTCTTCATAACAGTTGTTGTTCATCCTTTAAGCTTCGATTTGGCATCTCATACGCCTTAATCCGATATTCGTAGCTCAACTTATGGGTAAACTAGAAATGAGTATCAAATCTGCCGTTTCCGTTTCCGTCCGTCATATTTACGTACGCGCGTGTCGTTTTGCCGTTTTGCTTGTTTTGGGCATGTTAGTGGCCGTTTGTGATAAAATCTTCTATTTCAGACAGCGGTGAGCTAGGCGGAGCCGGTGGGGCCCACTACTAGCGAACGCGCGAAGCGATTTTGCTTTCGTACTACTTTTGGTATTTTGAGTAAGTATTCAGGCCGGTTTGATGTGTTTTCTTTGCTATGTGTTTGAGATATGTGAAAAGGGTACTTAGGCGAGGGTGTACTTTATCGCACTTGACCTAAACCCTAATTTGAATGTATAATTGTACTTGGCATATGTATATGACCCTTTTGGAACCAAAACCCTTGAGCTTGTGGCTCGGGGCGACTTTCGAGTAAAGTTTGTGAAGTTTGCAAAGTTTGTGAGTTCGTGGGCCCGATCTAAGACCTGTTTGGACTATTCGAGCCGGTTAGGGCTTGGTCGAAATCAGTCCAACTTAGTCTGAGGTCACCAAGTTTGTAGGTTCATGTTATGAACCAATTTTGTGAATCCGGTTCACCGAGAAGGTGACCAAGTTTGTGACCCGAGCTTGTGACTCAAGCTCAAGTTTGTGATTTCGTTCGCCCGGGCAAGTTTGTGAGGTGACTGGCCAGTGAGGGTGATAAGGCGTCGGTGGGTGTACAAGTGAAGTTCTACGGACCATTAAGTGTGGTCGACGGAGTGTCGGCAGGAGATCATGCATGGCATATGAATTGGCTTTGGAGCCACCTGTATCCTTATTATGTGATGTTATTTTCCTGCTTTTGCTTTACTCTTACTGTGTAACTGTTGCTACGTGAATTTATGCTTTCGCCCCTGTTTACTTACTAAGCATATAGCTTACCCCGTTCCATTTGTTTTCCTTAGCAGGGGCCGACGCGGGGACTTTTGGTTCGTATACTAGTATAGGTAGATTGGCTTGTAATAGTTGAACAGTTAGGATGTTTGTTTTTGTTTTGGTGGTTTGTATAAGGACCCTTCTTAGGGTCTACCTTTTGCTGGTTATTGTTATAGTATATTAGAGCGGTTTGGCTTGATGCTTTTGAAGATGTAAATAGACTTTTGGTGGTTGTATATATTACGAATCGTGTTCTTGTGGCTTAGAAGAGTTTTATTAGCTTTAAGTTTTGAGTCCTGGCGCGAGCTAGGCAGGCGGCCCGCCGATACCCTTGGGTTGGCCCTTGGGAGAAGTGGGGTCGTCACAAAAGAAAACACAGCTTCATGATGCAAGTTCAACATCTCAACAAACCAAAGCAATGGAAAAAATTCCAGCCAGCATTCGGTAACCAGATTTGTCCATTCTTCCAACAAAGTGATTGACCATAGCTCAAAGGTTTTAAGGACTTCAACATACAAACCCAAACCAATCTTCACCCATCCAATTCCTCTCTCCATATAAGATCATGCATCAAGTTAGATGGCCGAAATTTGGTGAGCAGATGTAGGAAAGAAAACTGCCAAGAGAAAGCCAAAGTTTTTTGTACTGCTGCAACAAATGCAGCTTTGACTCACGCAAAAGGAAAAACCAGACGCACAAACCTTCAAACATCACCTTTGACATTGAACAAATATGGTTGCCTATCCCTTACTACCCCAAACAAGATGATCTGGGCCCAAAAGAAACAAGAAACGTAAAACAAATGCAGCAGGGTAGAAGCTTTACTATCCTATTTTTCTGATTTCTGATTTCTACAACTTGGCAGCCTGTTAGCCACCACGGATGGTTTTGCAAAGATTTTGAGCACTGCTTTGAAACCCAACATTCATAAGACTATCATTACACATAAGAATCAAGCATGCGGACATAAGAAAACAAGACAAAAAAGGGCCAGGAGATTCAAAATTCTGCTGCAAACTTTACAGCTCATCCCATGGCAAATATTTCATACAAGATTCTAATAAAACTCTTTGACTTATCATCCCAATTCACCTATATAACCAAATTTCCATTTCAACACACAAATCTAAGCCGTAACTACTGAAGAAAGACTCGACCAAGCGGGGAAACAACAGGGAACGAACAATCATGAACATTCAGTCTCGACCCAAATCTGGAAACAATCAAGAAGGAAAAACAAACAAAGATTACCTCTTTACTGCTCTTTGGGCTCGAGATTGCAGCTGACACTCGCAAGAAATTCCACTCGCTCCACCAGACGTCAAAGGAGATGAAGTTGCAGATTTCGGTGGAGCATACACGAGCCAACGATTCTAGCCTTTCCTTGTCGTTGCTTCTCAATCTCACCCAGCCTCCCCTTTTTGTTTTTCACTCTTTCTTCACAGAACTCTCGGTTCTCTCCCTGCCGTCCTCCTCTCTGCTTAGCTCTCAAGCCCCCAGATTTCCTTCCTCTAAACTTCAGGCCCTCTTTCTCCCCTTTCTTTTGTTGATTTCTCTCCCTCTACGTAGCTTTCTCTCTCTTGTTTTTTTTTCCCCCCGTCAGTCTCTCTCTGTTTTTCTTTTGCCGTCAACTTCCCCGTCGGACCTTGGTTCAGATTTTTCTCCCTTCAAACTTTCGGCCGTCTCCCCCTTTGTATTTTTTCGTCCTCTCTTAATCTCTCCCTCAAAACCTCTCTAGCTGTCCGTCCGCCTTTCTTTTCCCTTTGCTGTTTTTCTATCCCCGTTGGTTCTCCCCAAAACCCTACTCTCTCTCTCTGTTCTTCTCTCAAGCTCCCTGCCGTCTCCTCTCTCTTTTCTCTCCGTGGGTTTTTTCTTTAGGTTTCGGCCATTACCCTCGGATCCTCTCTTTTGCGGCTGCTTTGCTGCTTTTCTTTTTATATCAAATGATCCCCCTTCAACCCTAAAACCTCAGTCCTTTCTCTTCAAATATTTGCAGCCCAAGGGACCGCCCAGGTCCTCTCTTGCAAGCTGCGAAAATACGCAGCTTGCTGTCGCGTGGTCCCCCTTTTTTTTTTTTGTAAAAGTATAATATAAATAGCTAATTTCCTAATGATAAATAATAACAAATAAATGCAGAAAAGCTAATTAAGATAAAATGACATGCTAATTTTCTTTCTTTCTTTTCTTCTTTTTCCTTTTTCATTTTTCAATTTTTCATCATTTCTCTTTTCTTTTCTTTTCCCCAAGCAATTCTATGCTAAAAACTTAAAAATAAAAATAAAAATAAAACTAGAAACTAAAAACTAAAAATCGAATAAAACTAACACAACAAATAAATAAACTAAAAATAAACAGTAAACGAAATTACACCAAAAATTTGGTGTCTACACTCTCGTTTCAAGCCACATTACAAGCTAATAAAGTCCATCGTTGACTTATTCCTTCATGACAACCCAAAGTGAGGATTATGCTCATAAGCAATCCATCGATCACTCATGATCATAAGGGTATAACCAGTTTTTGCATGTTTAGCTATCGTTTCCATCCATATTGTTGCAAGCCTATAAAGCTCATATGTGGACTACGTTTTCTTAAGAAATAAGGATGCTAAACTCTTTGCTTTCACCAAGATGTGGTATAGAAAGGGTTACACACAATTTGGGCACAAAATAAGACAAATCTTGACCTTCCATTTCCTTTAGCCATTTCCAAATCAGAAATAACACCCCACTCGATTGGCCCTGAAAGATGAGCCAACAAGAAGTGGTGACCCGCTACTCTGGGCACCGACGCAAAAAAGTGAGGAAGAAATCTTTTGTGATTTGGCATTATTTTGAGAAATTCATCATGAAAATTTTCTGTATGACTTAAGCAAGATACTCCATTTTTCTTCACACTATAGGAAACACGGTTTCTTATTTTGTTCAAATAAATGGAGGGGCATCCAAACCAATTTTTGCAATCAAATGGGCCCATACTGGGGCAAAATTTTTTTGCAAGATTTCACAAAATAAGCCCACACTGGGGCAAATTTTTTATAGCTCATTTGAGGATTTCGTCAAAGAGTCAGACAGGACTTCAAATCAATCACGCTGCCCGTTTCATGAAAATTTGAGTGCATATAAGCCCCCTGAGCAGGTATTCACAGTTGAAGTCGACGAAAAGCTTCTGAGTTGTGCAAAGCCGATGCCGAAGAAAGAGAAGAAAGAAGGGAAAAAGGGCCCTACACTGGGGGCAAATTATTTTTGAAAAAGATTCTCTTGAAAAATCAGAAAAATTCAAAAGTCAAAAATCAAAAATCAAGTTCAAATTCTTGTTTCTTGGAAAATCAAATTTAGTGTTTTGTTTCTTGACAAACCAAATTCAATTTCTTGACCAATTGAATGGCAGGACTGGGTCTTATCCCACTGACCATTCACAAACTTCACAAAAATCACGTTGGAGCCGGGTTTTATCCCGCCAACCTCGGCAGGCTCGGGTTTGATCCCACTGTCCGATTGTCAAGACATTTTCATCGCCACTGGAGCAAAGGTTAGTCCCGCCAGTGTGCATTTCATTTACATTGCACTGGAGCACCCGCCAGTGTGCATTTCATTTTCAGCCACTGGAGCAGAGGTTAGTCCCGCCAGTGTGCATTTCATTTACATCGCCACTGGAGCCCCGCCACTGCCACTGAGCAGAGGTTAGTCCCGCCAGTGTGCATTTCATTTTCACAGCCACTGGAGCAGAGGTTAGTCCCGCCAGTGTGCATTTCATTTTCACAGCCACTGGAGCAGAGGTTAGTCCCGCCAGTGTGCATTTCATTCACAGCCACTGGAGCAGAGGTTAGTCCCGCCAGTGTGCATTTCATTTTCACAGCCACTGGAGCAGAGGTTAGTCCCGCCAGTGTGCATTTCATTTTCACAGCCACTGGAGCAGAGGTTAGTCCCGCCAGTGTGCATTTCATTTACACCGCCACTGGAGCATGAGGTTAGTCCCGCCAGTGTGCATTTCGTTTGCACAGCCACTGGAGCGTGAGGTTAGTCCCGCCAGTGTGCATTTCTTTCACAGCCGCTAGCCGTGGGTCAGTCCCACTAGCGTGCATTCTATGACTAGAGCTTATTCGGGTCAGTCCCATGATTAAAATTTTATTCGGGTCAGTCCCATGAATTCAGATCTCTTGTTCGGGTCAGTCCCATGATTTTAAATTTTATTCGGGTCAGTCCCATGATTTTAAATTCTACTCGGGTCAGTCCCGATTTTAAAATTCATGTTGCGATTTTAAAATTCATGTTGGGGTCAGTCCCCTCGGGTCAGTCCCAAATTTAAATTCATGTTGGGGTCAGTCCCCTCGGGTCAGTCCCGATTTTAAATTCATGTTGGGGTCAGTCCCTTCGGGTCAGTCCCGATTTTAAATTCATGTTGGTGTCAGTCCCGTCTTTTAATTTCTTGTTCAGATCAGTCCATTATAAATTTCTCGTCCTAGTCAATCTCGTCAAAATGGGTCAGTCCCCATCGTTCGAGTCGTTCACAGTCGAATAACACAGGTAAGTATTTGGTGTCTACTTCTTTGTCTCATGTTTTTCCAAAACTCCGACAAAGAGGGGCAAACTGTAGACACCAAATTTTTGACTTTATTTTTTTATTGATATTTATTTTAGTTTGGTTTTACTAATCTCATTTTTAGACATTTTGGCATTAAAAAAAGGGAAAAAAAGAGAAAAATGATGAAAAATGATAAAATGATAAAAAAATGAAAAGTTGCAATTTTGCTGTTTATTATTTCTAGTTTATTCATTTTTGTCCAATGTTAATTAAATTGTTGGTTTTCATTTAATTTTATTACCATTTTGTTAAATTACTTTAAAAAAAAAAAAAAAAAAGGAATACGCGACATGCAAGCTGCGTTTTTCGCAGCTTGCAAAGAAGGGCTCGGGCAGCCCTTGGGCTGCAATATTAGCAGAGTTTGCTGAGGTTTTAGGGTTGAGTGCTTCATATAAATAGAACAAGAAACAGCCGCAGAGAGAGAGGTTTTTGGAGAGCAAGCTGACGGCTGCAAACAAAAAGAAAAAACCAGAGGAGAGGAGGCGGGGCAGGTTGAGAGAAAAGAAGGAAGGGTTGGATTGAAAAAAGAAACGGGGAGAGAAAGAGAGAAAGGGGGCATCGAGTGACAACCAAAAAAAGCTAGGAAAACTCAGGTTTGAGAAGGTTGAGACCGAGAGTGGGCAAGCGATTAGCGGCGAGAAAGGAAAAACAGAGCAAGAGTGAAAGGGAAAAACTTACCGAAAACAGAGAGAAAAATTTGGAAAGAGAAGAAACACAAGGCAAGGAAGAAGGGAAATCGTGGTTTTGGCTGCGTTCTGGGTCTGCTCAAACGAAGTTCTTCTGTTCCATTCATCTGTTAGAAGGTACCGTACATCAAGGTAAAAATCGCAGCTTTCCTTGCATTTTTGCTGGTAAAGATGCTTCCTTTCTCTGTTTTCTTTTGCTTATCTTGGATGTTGATGGTGGAGTTGGAACTTTCTTTTGGGTTTTGATGATACCATTACTGGTTTCTGATGATACCATTGCCTTTTTTCTGTTCCAGTGTGTTTTTCATGACTTTCCTTGGTTCTAATTGTCACTGGTTCGTACGTTTATGAGTTGTGGCTGACTTTTGATGATTTTCTTGAAGAGTATGGCCTCTGGCCTTTGTCCCTAGATCCTTCATGATAGTTGAGTCTATTAGGGCCTTTAGAGTTAGACCGAGAGTCGCTGCAACATGCTTGAATTCTCGCGACTTCTTGCAGCAAGTTTGACGGACCTGGTGTTTTTAAATTTCTGTGTAGTATTTGTCATCCGTCACATGTTTAGTTGATTCTTGTCCTGCATGTGTATAGCCTTTCACATTTTCTTTACTTTGGATTTTAGTGTTTAGTAATGGGTGAGTGTTGAAATGGAAGAAATAATAATATGCCAGAAATCTGGAGTTTTGTTATGACCAACCCAATTTATTGGGGTTTAATTCAATTCAAGTTGAAGCTACATGTCTTTGGTTTGTGGCCTAGAGTCATTCATCTACCTCATTAGAATAGGTTGAGTTTTGTGAATAAATTGCTGTGCTAACAACAAAAATGAATATCGTTGATCTTATTTGCTTGTTCCAGATTTGCATGCTCCTTGGTGAATAAGTTTCCCAGCACTTTCATGATCTCTTGCTAGTTTTTAGCATGTTTAAATGTTGAATATTTGTTTGTTTAGTTTAGAGTTCGGATGTTAGGTTAGGAAAGTTTGAGTTTGCTTGTTTGGAGTTTAAAACACTTGAATCCTATTCGGTCATTTGCTGGAAAGTAAACAATCAAGTTACTGCATGTTTGCTGTCTTGTTTTTTTTTTTTCTCTCCAAGCATTTAAGTGATTTTCTTTCTATGTTTGGCATTGTTGGATGTTGAAATTGTGTTGCATGTTGCTAAGATAAGGTTTCTAGATGTTTTGATTGAATGGTTTTTGATCAAATTTGGCGTTAAAGTTGATATCGGCTTGTGAAAATGCAAGTTACGTCGATATTCTTGATTGCAGAAATGTTTTCTTGTTGCAGACCATCTCACGTTAATTTGCATGAGTTTGCATGGAAAGCTTTCAAAAAATTGCATCTTGACTTCCCAAGTCTCCCATTGTTTCACTAGGACCCAATCAATTAAAGAATTTCATCAAATTGGTCCTTGATAATTTTAATTTGTGCAACTTCATTGCTTGTTTGCTTCAATTAACTACCATGCTTTGTTTCAACTGCGCTTAAGTCATGACTTTAGGGACTTTACGATCAAGTGAGTTTTGTTTTGCACATTTCTTTTAATCTTTCTTAAATAAATTGGTACCTTGACCTTTTTTATTGTTTTGAAGCTAATATCTCATTTACTCGATTTCCATTGCAAGGGAGGTAACTTCTATATTCTTGAGTTATTGTTCCTACGTGCTCCTACGTGTTATGTGAATATGCATGTCTATTTCGCTTTCCTTGCCTTTCCTTAATTCCTTGCCTTTATTTCATTTACATTTACTTTTATTTAAGTTATTTATTATGGGGTATGTGTACACCTCTTGGCTTGTAATAGATAGGGCTTGGCGAGCAATTTGGTCCATTTTCCCCTTCCCCTTTTGTTTTAGTTAGCAAATGTAATAGATTCATTAGCTTGGTTGCATGCCTATGTGTTATGTGTTAAGTGCTTTATTAGGCTCTTGCATCTAGTCGAGCATGCTAAGTGCTATGTGTTACGTGTTTATAAGTGATTCGCATGTCTACTCGCTTTTTATAGTCATGAATGAATGTGATGGATGAATGGACGTCACCACACTAGTCCAATGCTAGTTGTGGCCCCCTTTCCCGTCACCACACTAGTCCAACGCTAGTTGTGGTTCATTGTTCCGTTTTCCACTAGTCCAATGCTAGTAGGAAATTCTTAGAAAGGGCTAGTCCAACGCTAGACCCAATAGGTCGTCCCCCTTTCGTTAGTGCATATTTGCATGTTCACTACATTTCATGCATTTTTCTTAGTTTTTATCATTTGGCATGCTCCTCGAACCCCTTTTTCCCTCATTTTAAGATTTTACACCTCATGCTAGTTATAGGGTACATTTGCTTGAAGAGTCCCCTTTCGACAAGGGAAACGAGCGAGTGTGGCTCCACAAATAGCCTTAGCACGCTAGTTCCCCCTTCTAATCAAAGGGAAGATTAAAGTCACAAAGTTAGGACTCCCCGTTCCCGTCTTGATGGATTCCTATAGGATTCATGCATACACTTACTTTATATTCTATCTCTTTTTCTATATTCTCACTTCACACTACTTTTGGACGTTTTCACTTAACTACTCACACCATATCACTCGCACACATGCACTTTATGTTATTTTCGCATTATCATTCTTTACTCACCTTACCTTGTAAAGACATTTGCACACCTCCACTTACATCCTATTATTTTTATCATTTTTCTCACTCCACACAAACTCACATTTTCACATGGCATGCATTCCACTCATTTTTACGTCATTTAGGATTATGTGTGACCTCTCCAAAGGATCATTATTGGGCTTCACAATTAATGTGATTGGCACCACTCAACCTTTGAAGAGAAATTTCCCCCATGTCCCCCTAGGTCTAGGTTTTTGCATTCATATAGTCATATCCAACACGCGATACATACCTTGGGTAGAAAAATTAGGAAAAGTTGGGTTAAGTCACGCAACTAGCCTTGGCTAGGGTGAGGGAGTGCCTTAGGCCTTGCCTTTGCCTTCTCCCTTATCAAATGTGACCCCCGATCCCTCTTTTTGGTTACGTAGACCCAAAAGTTCTCTAAAAGGGTTTATTTACTTTTTTCATTCAAAAATAAAAATCATTTTTGGGTGACTTGGTACACCCTAACTCTATACCAAGTGGCGACTCCATTTTCATTAAAAAACCCTTTTTTGAACTTTGTTTGGCCAAATCGTCGCATTCTTAAGTCCCATGGCCTTTTACTTTTCATTTCGCACACGTTCATATGCATATCATACACACAACTCACTCTCACACACACTCACACCACACACATTAAAAAGTGGGGCGCGACAGTTAGTAGATTTAAACATTTGAAATGTTAAGCTTGGTTGTCACAAGAATTACTGGTTGGGTGCTAAGGGCTAATGATTGACGAAGCCCTTAGCCATTGAAATGATTTTTATAAAGTATTATTGGATGATGGAAGTTAATTGTTGGAATGTCTTGGGACTCCACTTTTATTTTATTTGCTTATGTTGGGTTAGCTGAAACCAAGTGCTAATGATTGATGAAGCCTTGGTTGACTATTTTATTTTATTCAGAAATGCAATTGTTGAAAGCTAGGGCTAATGATTGACGAAGCCCTAGTAATTTGCTATGTGATTTTTGCCATATTTTGATTCATATTATGATTTCGAAACGGAATCGGAGCGGGGGGGAAATTGTATCGACCTTGCGAACTCGAGTAGCTGCGTTCAAAATTAACCAAAAATATTTTCCAGCTAGTATCATTCTATAAAACTCTATACCTAGTGTTTTTGCCTAAAACTTTCCAACTCGATAATTTCCTTTAGCTCAAACTAGCCTCGACAGCTACCGTAAATAAGTTCTATAACTTTTGGAAACTTTAGGTCTTATCTCAATTCCTCTTCTTTCCCTAAGCTTTGCACTTGGATTGTTAACTATAGGAAAAGTTCCAAAATACGAGCTTTACCAATTTTAGTGAAAAGCCTGGGAGACTTGCTCGACAAGAAACCCTATTCTAGGAAAAATAGTTTTTAAGGATAATTTTTGCAAAAGCCGTAACTTTAGGGAAATATTCAAAGTAACCTCCTAACTATGATTTTGAGAAGTTTGCCGACTTGTTTCTAGTAAGTAATACTAGTTACCTTTGTCTAAGGAAAAATAAGGAATATTTCTACTACCTTTGTCAAGCTTCAATCTAATTAGATTTTTGAAATCCCTTGAGAAAGTAAACTAGTATTATATTAAATAAATTCTTATACGAATAAGTTTAAAAACTGAATAGAAACTTATGGTTTCAAAAATTTGGTTTTTAGGATATCGCGAGGACGCGGAATTTGATTCCCAACCTGATATCTGAACTCCACTCTTGGTGAGTGTCCCTGCCTGTTCTTTTCCTACTTGAATTAAGTGCTTTCTTGACTCGATATGTGATAAATTGCAAAATGAGTTTTTGATCCATCGAAGTGAGCAGTGTGTACTTTATCGCATTAGCCGTTCGAGTGGTGACTTGCGTGAATCATTTTTCTCGTAAATCCTTGAATCTAAAAGTAGTTACGTCGTTGGGTGAATCCCTCGGCACTTGAATCTAACTACAATAATCCTTGAATCTAAAAGTAGTTACGTCGTTGGGTGAATCCCTCGG
>NW_020863842.1:0-25931 GCF_003713205.1 Coffea eugenioides
AGACAAAAGGATAGAGTTGCATTAATGGGGGTGACAAGTGTCACTATCTCATTGGTTTTACTTAAGAGTTACTATTCATTTTCTTGACTATTTTGACTAAGTGGTCAATATCTTCAAAAAAAAAAAAAACACAAAAATTCACCATTTTCACCTCTTGATGGCCGAACCTCTCTAGCAAGAAGAAAGACAAAATTCTTACCAAGCTTTTAGCTTCCATTTATCACTCAACGTTCCAAACCACCACAATAAAACTTAGATCTACTTCCATAAAATCTATCCTTTGGGTTGCGTTTGTGAGTGGTCTATTGAAGTTTGGTTTTTGAAGTCTTAGGTGGCCACATCTCTAGCATCTCTTGTTTTTAGGTAAGTTGATGTTAGACTACTCCCTTATACTTAAATGATGTTGAATTTATGCCTAATGGTGGCTATTGTGTTAGAAATTGTGGTTTATTTCTTGGTTTGAAGTGATTTGGTTAAGTTTTTATTTTTTTGAGAAATTTTCTGGTTTTATATGATCTTGATGGTGTGGTTGTTTTTGATGGTTGGTAATAAGGGGCTTTGACTCTAGTAGGTGTGAATTGATGATAAATGCAACCAATTTCTGTTTTGGACCAAAAATTGAAAAGTAGGGGTTTTGTGAATGAACATTTCTGTCAAATTTTAGGTAGCTAGATGTGGAGGCCGAATTGGACTTTGCTCAAAACATGATAAGTTGTAGGTATTGATGAGGTTGAAGGTGCTGCAAATTTCAGGGCATTTGGATTAGTGTAAAGTGAGAATATGTCGTTGTATCGATTTGCTGTTCTGGGTGATCAGAATGTGCGAACTGTGATTGTAATCGTCTGTTTTGACTGGAATTGCTTTGGATTTGGATATTGGTGTCTTCTGAAGAAATGTATCTTGATGTCTTAGCTATCATATGCCTTTGGAATCAATGCATTTGGACCTGTGTATACTGAGTTGGACGAATTACAGTTTTGTGTGATTTGGGAACCTGGAATTACGGTTCTGGGTTGGTTTTCTGCATTTTGACCTAGTTGTGCTGGGATTTGGACTGAGAGACCTTCTACATTGTTGTAGCCCTGGTTCTTAGCTTCGAAACGGTGGGTCTTGCACCTTCATCCGACCATTGTAGTGCTTTTGGCACCATTACCGCAAAATGACGTCAAAACTATTTTTCTGGTTTTGAGCTTAACTTTCATTTCCGGACTTTTCCCTAGCTTGACTTGTCTTTGTACTACTTGGAGCTTGCGGAATAGCTATTGGATGAACTTGTTGTTGTGTGTGTACCTTTGGGTTGGAATGAGGAAATAATGAAGCCTTGATGGCTGGAAAAGTAAAGAAATTTAGGGGAAGTGCTGTCCGAACTTTGAAGGGATTTGTTTGCATTGAGTTGTGATTTAAGACTTGGATTTGAGCAAGGCAATGATACATGATGGATGGTTTCAGAGCCGTGGAGGTGAGTGACCCTAAACTATTTCCAAAGTACTTGTGAAATGTTTCTTACATTATTTACTTTTGAACTGTTTCCAAAGCTACTTTTGAACTGTTTTCTTGCATATCATGCGTGCTTATATGAAAGTGTTCCTTGTTTGATATATTTCCTTGACTTCATGACTTGTATTATTGATTGCTAACGTGTTACGTTCTTTGAATGATTTCCAAAACGAGCTTTCTAGGCGAGTGTGTATTTTATCGCACTCGACCTAAATCAATGTGAAATTTTCATGATAAATGATTAAATGCTACTTGCGCATGAATGTAAGCCTTTTGGGCTGAACTGGCCATTGCCCCTTGTTACCGGTCGTCTCGAGCCAGAAACGGACTCGGTCGGGCGATTAGGGACCTGGGTGAACGTTTGGTATACTCGAGTATTACCTTTGTAGGTTGGTGGAGGTTGGTGGAAAATGATGCAATTTCAAATGAAAAAAAAAAGAAATGACAGGAGAACGAGCGTATCTTTTCATGAATGTTACTATCGCTTTCCATTGTACATGTTTCTTGAATTATTAATACTCCATATTTAATGTTTTGTAAATGTTGTAATTGTTTTTGGACTTATCATTTGATTTATGACATCATTGAAAAGAAATATTGTTAAACCGATTTGATTACTGATTTTCTGGTTACTCGCAGAGCTTCTAGCTCACCCCAAAAATGTTTTATTTCCCTCCACAGGGCTCAAAGCGAAGGAAGGCTTGTAGTACTTGTGCGCGTGATTGGATGGCCGTTATGTTGTACAGTTTGGATTTGGAATCATTTTATGTATAGTTGGAAATTGTTTCCGCTGCATTTGTGACATGTAATTTTTTGAGAATTTGATGTAATATTTGAAGTTTTATCTTGAAATTCAATTGAGGATTGTAGTGAACGACTGAGTCTCGGCGAGAGCTGGGCAGGCGGCCCGCCGAACCCTCTGGTTCGCCTTAGGGGGAGGTGGGGCCGTGACAGTTGGTATCAGAGCTTAGGCTTCAGATCTCTGTAGTGTATCCTAGGCTTGAAGTTTAGGATGCCGGACTGTGGGTTTGATTTGACTCTTGAGAGATTTTTGCGGGATGTCTTGACTTGATTGGTACAAGAGGGAATGTCGAGGACGACATTCTTTTAAGGAGGGGAGATTGTGACGCCCCGAAAAAAAATGAGTTTGAGAACCCGGAAATTTTCTTATTTTCTAGGGTTTATTTTATTTAATCGCCCGCATTTTCTTCATTTTCTTTATTAGAAAAATTCCCCAGATAAAGTTTATGAGCAAAGATAGTTTTAAAATGATTTTTCTAGTATCGGTTAGTTTTTGAGAAATTAAAAGCGTATTTTGGACGTGGGACCCGCAAGTGCGGTAAATGCATTATATTTTTGACAACTTGTTGTAATTTTGTATTAAGTGATGTTATTTTACAAAGTGTTAAGATATTTTATTGGAGAGACAGAAGGATAGAGTTGCATTAATGGTGGTGACAAGTGTCACTATCTCATTGGTTTTACTTAAGAGTTACTATTCATTTTCTTGACTATTTTGACTAAGTGGTTAATATCTTCAAAAAAAAAAACACAAAAATTCACCATTTTCACCTCTTGATGGCCGAACCTCTCTAGCAAGAAGAAAGACAAAATTCTTCAACTTTCTAGCTTCCATTTCATTCAATCTTCCAAAACCAACCACATAACTTAGATTCTACTCCATAAAATCTATCCTTTGGGTGCTTGTGAGTGGTCTATTGAAGTTTGTTTGAAGGTCTTAGGTGGCCAACATCTCTACATCTCTTGTTTATTAGGTAAGTGATGTTTGACTACTCCCTTATACTTAAATGATGTTGAATTTATGCCTAATGGTGGCTATTGTGTTAGAAATTGTGGTTTATTTCTTGGTTTGAAGTGATTTGGTTAAGTTTTTATTTTTTTGAGGAATTTTCTGGTTTTATATGATCTTGATGGTGTGGTTGTTTTTGATGGTTGGTAATAAGGGGCTTTGACTCTAGTAGGTGTGAATTGATGATAAATGCAACCAATTTCTGTTTTGGACCAAAAATTGAAAAGTAAGGGTTTTGTGATGAACATTCTGTCCGAAATTTTAGGTCCTAGATGGAGGCCGAATTGGACTTTGCTCAAAACATGAAAGTTGTAGGTATTGATGAGGTTGAAGTGCCTGCAAAATTTCAGGGCATTTGGATTAGTGTAGAGTGAGATATGTCGTTTTTTCTGTTGCTGTTCTGGGTGATCAGAATGTGCGAACTGTGATTGTAATCGTCTGTTTTGACTGGAATTGCTTTGGATTTGGATGTTGGTGTCTTCTGATGAAATGTATCTTGATGTCTTGGCTATCATATGCCTTTGGAATCAATGCATTTGGACCTGTGTATACTGAGTTGGACGAATTACAGTTTTGTGTGATTTGGGAACCTGGAATTACGGTTCTGGGTTGGTTTTCTGCATTTTGACCTAGTTGTGCTGGGATTTGGACTGAGTGACCTTCTACATTGTTGTAACCCTGGTTCTTAGCTTCGAAACGGTGGGTCTTGCACCTTCATCCGACCATTGTAGTGCTTTTGGCACCATTACCGCAAAATGACGTCAAAACTGTTTTTCTGGTTTTGAGCTTAACTTTCATTTCCGGACTTTTTCCTAGCTTGACTTGTCTTTGTACTACTTGGAGCTTGCTGAATAGCTATTGGATGAACTTGTTGTTGTGTGTGTACCTTTGGGTTGGAATGAGGAAATAATGAAGCCTTGATGGCTGGAAAAGTAAAGAAATTTAGGGGAAGTGCTGTCCGAACTTTGAAGGGATTTGTTTGCATTGAGTTGTGATTTAAGACTTGGATTTGAGCAAGCCAATGATACATGATGGAAGGTTTCGGAGCCGTGGAGGTGAGTGACCCTAAACTATTTCCAAAGTACTTGTGAAATGTTTCTTACATTATTTACTTTTGAACTGTTTCCAAAGCTACTTTTGAACTGTTTTCTTGCATATCATGCGTGCTTATATGAAAGTGTTCCTTGTTTGATATATTTCCTTGACTTCATGACTTGTATTATTGATTGCTAACGTGTTACGTTCTTTGAATGATTTCCAAAACGAGCTTTCTAGGCGAGTGTGTATTTTATCGCACTCGACCTAAATCAATGTGAAATTTTCATGATAAATGATTAAATGCTACTTGCGCATGAATGTAAGCCTTTTGGGCTGAACTGGCCATTGCCCCTTGTTACCGATCGTCTCGAGCCAGAAACGGACTCGGTCGGGCGATTAGGGACCTGGGTGAACGTTTGGTATACTCGAGTATTACCTTTGTAGGTTGGTGGAGGTTGGTGGAAAATGATGCAATTTCAAATGAAAAAAAAAGGAAATGACAGGAGAACGAGCGTATCTTTTCATGAATGTTACTATCGCTTTCCATTGTACATGTTTCTTGAATTATTGATACTCCATATTTAATGTTTTGTAAATGTTGTAATTGTTTTTGGACTTATCATTTGATTTATGACATCATTGAAAAGAAATATTGTTAAACCGATTTGATTACTGATTTTCTGGTTACTCGCTGAGCTTCTAGCTCACCCCAAAAATGTTTTATTTCCCTCCACAGGGCTCAAAGCGAAGGAAGGCTTGTAGTACTTGTGCGCGTGATTGGATGGCCGTTATGTTGTACAGTTTGGATTTGGAATCATTTTATGTATAGTTGGGAATTGTTTCCGCTGCATTTGTGACATGTAATTTTTGGAGAATTTGATGTAATATTTGAAGTTTTATCTTGAAATTCAATTGAGGATTGTAGTGAACGACTGAGTCCCGGCGAGAGCTGGGCAGGCGGCCCGCCGAACCCTCTGGTTCGCCTTAGGGGGAGGTGGGGCCGTGACAGTTGGTATCAGAGCTTAGGCTTCAGATCTCTGTAGTGTATCCTAGGCTTGAAGTTTAGGATGCCGGACTGTGGGGTTGATTTGACTCTTGAGAGATTTTTGCGGGATGTCTTGACTTGATTGGTACAAGAGGGAATGTCGAGGACGACATTCTTTTAAGGAGGGGAGATTGTGACGCCCCGAAAAAAAATGAGTTTGAGAACCCGGAAATTTTCTAATTTTCTAGGGTTTATTTTATTTAATCGCCCGCATTTTCTTCATTTTCTTTATTAGAAAAATTCACCAGATAAAGTTTATGAGCAAAGATAGTTTTAAAATGATTTTTCTAGTATCGGTTAGTTTTTGAGAAATTAAAAGCGTATTTTGGACGTGGGACCCGCAAGTGCGGTAAATGCATTATATTTTTGACAACTTGTTGTAATTTTGTATTAAGTGATGTTATTTTACAAAGTGTTAAGATATTTTATTGGAGAGACAGAAGGATAGAGTTGCATTAATGGTGGTGACAAGTGTCACTATCTCATTGGTTTTACTTAAGAGTTACTATTCATTTTCTTGACTATTTTGACTAAGTGGTTAATATCTTCAAAAAAAAAAACACAAAAATTCACCATTTTCACCTCTTGATGGCCGAACCTCTCTAGCAAGAAGAAAGACAAAATTCTTCAACTTTCTAGCTTCCATTTCATTCAATCTTCCAAAACCAACCACATAACTTAGATTCTACTCCATAAAATCTATCCTTTGGGTGCTTGTGAGTGGTCTATTGAAGTTTGTTTGAAGGTCTTAGGTGGCCAACATCTCTACATCTCTTGTTTATTAGGTAAGTGATGTTTGACTACTCCCTTATACTTAAATGATGTTGAATTTATGCCTAATGGTGGCTATTGTGTTAGAAATTGTGGTTTATTTCTTGGTTTGAAGTGATTTGGTTAAGTTTTTATTTTTTTGAGGAATTTTCTGGTTTTATATGATCTTGATGGTGTGGTTGTTTTTGATGGTTGGTAATAAGGGGCTTTGACTCTAGTAGGTGTGAATTGATGATAAATGCAACCAATTTCTGTTTTGGACCAAAAATTGAAAAGTAAGGGTTTTGTGATGAACATTCTGTCCGAAATTTTAGGTCCTAGATGGAGGCCGAATTGGACTTTGCTCAAAACATGAAAGTTGTAGGTATTGATGAGGTTGAAGTGCCTGCAAAATTTCAGGGCATTTGGATTAGTGTAGAGTGAGATATGTCGTTTTTTCGGTTGCTGTTCTGGGTGATCAGAATGTGCGAACTGTGATTGTAATCGTCTGTTTTGACTGGAATTTCTTTGGATTTGGATGTTGGTGTCTTCTGATGAAATGTATCTTGATGTCTTAGCTATCATATGCCTTTGGAATCAATGCATTTGGACCTGTGTATACTGAGTTGGACGAATTACAGTTTTGTGTGATTTGGGAACCTGGAATTACGGTTCTGGGTTGGTTTTCTGCATTTTGACCTAGTTGTGCTGGGATTTGGACTGAGTGACCTTCTACATTGTTGTAGCCCTGGTTCTTAGATTCGAAACGGTGGGTCTTGCACCTTCATCCGACCATTGTAGTGCTTTTGGTACCATTACCGCAAAATGACGTCAAAACTGTTTTTCTGGTTTTGAGCTTAACTTTCATTTCCGGACTTTTCCCTAGCTTGACTTGTCTTTGTACTACTTGGAGCTTGCTGAATAGCTATTGGATGAACTTGTTGTTGTGTGTGTACCTTTGGGTTGGAATGAGGAAATAATGAAGCCTTGATGGCTGGAAAAGTAAAGAAATTTAGGGGAAGTGCTGTCCGAACTTTGAAGGGATTTGTTTGCATTGAGTTGTGATTTAAGACTTGGATTTGAGCAAGGCAATGATACATGATGGATGGTTTCAGAGCCGTGGAGGTGAGTGACCCTAAACTATTTCCAAAGTACTTGTGAAATGTTTCTTACATTATTTACTTTTGAACTGTTTCCAAAGCTACTTTTGAACTGTTTTCTTGCATATCATGCGTGCTTATATGAAAGTGTTCCTTGTTTGATATATTTCCTTGACTTCATGACTTGTATTATTGATTGCTAACGTGTTACGTTCTTTGAATGATTTCCAAAACGAGCTTTCTAGGCGAGTGTGTATTTTATCGCACTCGACCTAAATCAATGTGAAATTTTCATGATAAATGATTAAATGCTACTTGCGCATGAATGTAAGCCTTTTGGGCTGAACTGGCCATTGCCCCTTGTTACCGGTCGTCTCGAGCCAGAAACGGACTCGGTCGGGCGATTAGGGACCTGGGTGAACGTTTGGTATACTCGAGTATTACCTTTGTAGGTTGGTGGAGGTTGGTGGAAAATGATGCAATTTCAAATGAAAAAAAAAGAAATGACAGGAGAACGAGCGTATCTTTTCATGAATGTTACTATCGCTTTCCATTGTACATGTTTCTTGAATTATTAATACTCCATATTTAATGTTTTGTAAATGTTGTAATTGTTTTTGGACTTATCATTTGATTTATGACATCATTGAAAAGAAATATTGTTAAACCGATTTGATTACTGATTTTCTGGTTACTCGCTGAGCTTCTAGCTCACCCCAAAAATGTTTTATTTCCCTCCACAGGGCTCAAAGCGAAGGAAGGCTTGTAGTACTTGTGCGCGTGATTGGATGGCCGTTATGTTGTATACAGTTTGGATTTGGAATCATTTTATGTATAGTTGGGAATTGTTTCCGCTGCATTTGTGACATGTAATTTTTGGAGAATTTGATGTAATATTTGAGTTTTATCTTGAAATTCAATTGAGGATTGTAGTGAACGACTGAGTCCCGGCGAAGAGCTGGGCAGGCGGCCCGCCGAACCCTCTGGTTCGCCTTAGGGGGAGGTGGGGCCGTGACAGTTGGTATCAGAGCTTAGGCTTCAGATCTCTGTAGTGTATCCTAGGCTTGAAGTTTAGGATGCCGGACTGTGGGTTTGATTTGACTCTTGAGAGATTTTTGCGGGATGTCTTGACTTGATTGGTACAAGAGGGAATGTCGAGGACGACATTCTTTTAAGGAGGGGAGATTGTGACGCCCCGAAAAAAAATGAGTTTGAGAACCCGGAAATTTTCTAATTTTCTAGGGTTTATTTTATTTAATCGCCCGCATTTTCTTCATTTTCTTTATTAGAAAAATTCACCAGATAAAGTTTATGAGCAAAGATAGTTTTAAAATGATTTTTCTAGTATCGGTTAGTTTTTGAGAAATTAAAAGCGTATTTTGGACGTGGGACCCGCAAGTGCGGTAAATGCATTATATTTTTGACAACTTGTTGTAATTTTGTATTAAGTGATGTTATTTTACAAAGTGTTAAGATATTTTATTGGAGAGACAAAAGGATAGAGTTGCATTAATGGTGGTGACAAGTGTCACTATCTCATTGGTTTTACTTAAGAGTTACTATTCATTTTCTTGACTATTTTGACTAAGTGGTCAATATCTTCAAAAAAAAAAAAACACAAAAATTCACCATTTTCACCTCTTGATGGCCGAACCTCTCTAGCAAGAAGAAAGACAAAATTCTTCAACTTTCTAGCTTTCATTTCA
This sequence comes from Coffea eugenioides, assembly GCF_003713205.1. Taxonomy (NCBI): domain Eukaryota; kingdom Viridiplantae; phylum Streptophyta; class Magnoliopsida; order Gentianales; family Rubiaceae; genus Coffea; species Coffea eugenioides. The sequence continues at coordinate 8,947 of NW_020863842.1, forward strand.
CTCAATCTTCCAAAACCAACCACATAACTTAGATTCTACTCCATAAAATCTATCCTTTGGGTGCTTGTGAGTGGTCTATTGAAGTTTGTTTGAAGGTCTTAGGTGGCCAACATCTCTACATCTCTTGTTTATTAGGTAAGTGATGTTTGACTACTCCCTTATACTTAAATGATGTTGAATTTATGCCTAATGGTGGCTATTGTGTTAGAAATTGTGGTTTATTTCTTGGTTTGAAGTGATTTGGTTAAGTTTTTATTTTTTTGAGGAATTTTCTGGTTTTATATGATCTTGATGGTGTGGTTGTTTTTGATGGTTGGTAATAAGGGGCTTTGACTCTAGTAGGTGTGAATTGATGATAAATGCAACCAATTTCTGTTTTGGACCAAAAATTGAAAAGTAAGGGTTTTGTGATGAACATTCTGTCCGAAATTTTAGGTCCTAGATGGAGGCCGAATTGGACTTTGCTCAAAACATGAAAGTTGTAGGTATTGATGAGGTTGAAGTGCCTGCAAAATTTCAGGGCATTTGGATTAGTGTAGAGTGAGATATGTCGTTTTTTCTGTTGCTGTTCTGGGTGATCAGAATGTGCGAACTGTGATTGTAATCGTCTGTTTTGACTGGAATTGCTTTGGATTTGGATGTTGGTGTCTTCTGATGAAATGTATCTTGATGTCTTAGCTATCATATGCCTTTGGAATCAATGCATTTGGACCTGTGTATACTGAGTTGGACGAATTACAGTTTTGTGTGATTTGGGAACCTGGAATTACGGTTCTGGGTTGGTTTTCTGCATTTTGACCTAGTTGTGCTGGGATTTGGACTGAGTGACCTTCTACATTGTTGTAGCCCTGGTTCTTAGATTCGAAACGGTGGGTCTTGCACCTTCATCCGACCATTGTAGTGCTTTTGGCACCATTACCGCAAAATGACGTCAAAACTGTTTTTCTGGTTTTGAGCTTAACTTTCATTTCCGGACTTTTCCCTAGCTTGACTTGTCTTTGTACTACTTGGAGCTTGCTGAATAGCTATTGGATGAACTTGTTGTTGTGTGTGTACCTTTGGGTTGGAATGAGGAAATAATGAAGCCTTGATGGCTGGAAAAGTAAAGAAATTTAGGGGAAGTGCTGTCCGAACTTTGAAGGGATTTGTTTGCATTGAGTTGTGATTTAAGACTTGGATTTGAGCAAGCCAATGATACATGATGGAAGGTTTCGGAGCCGTGGAGGTGAGTGACCCTAAACTATTTCCAAAGTACTTGTGAAATGTTTCTTACATTATTTACTTTTGAACTGTTTCCAAAGCTACTTTTGAACTGTTTTCTTGCATATCATGCGTGCTTATATGAAAGTGTTCCTTGTTTGATATATTTTCTTGACTTCATGACTTGTATTATTGATTGCTAACGTGTTACGTTCTTTGAATGATTTCCAAAACGAGCTTTCTAGGCGAGTGTGTATTTTATCGCACTCGACCTAAATCAATGTGAAATTTTCATGATAAATGATTAAATGCTACTTGCGCATGAATGTAAGCCTTTTGGGCTGAACTGGCCATTGCCCCTTGTTACCGATCGTCTCGAGCCAGAAACGGACTCGGTCGGGCGATTAGGGACCTGGGTGAACGTTTGGTATACTCGAGTATTACCTTTGTAGGTTGGTGGAGGTTGGTGGAAAATGATGCAATTTCAAATGAAAAAAAAAAGGAAATGACAGGAGAACGAGCGTATCTTTTCATGAATGTTACTATCGCTTTCCATTGTACATGTTTCTTGAATTATTGATACTCCATATTTAATGTTTTGTAAATGTTGTAATTGTTTTTGGACTTATCATTTGATTTATGACATCATTGAAAAGAAATATTGTTAAACCGATTTGATTACTGATTTTCTGGTTACTCGCTGAGCTTCTAGCTCACCCCAAAAATGTTTTATTTCCCTCCACAGGGCTCAAAGCGAAGGAAGGCTTGTAGTACTTGTGCGCGTGATTGGATGGCCGTTATGTTGTACAGTTTGGATTTGGAATCATTTTATGTATAGTTGGGAATTCTTTCCGCTGCATTTGTGACATGTAATTTTTGGAGAATTTGATGTAATATTTGAAGTTTTATCTTGAAATTCAATTGAGGATTGTAGTGAACGACTGAGTCCCGGCGAGAGCTGGGCAGGCGGCCCGCCGAACCCTCTGGTTCGCCTTAGGGGGAGGTGGGGCCGTGACAGTTGGTATCAGAGCTTAGGCTTCAGATCTCTGTAGTGTATCCTAGGCTTGAAGTTTAGGAATGCCGGACTGTGGGTTTGATTTGACTCTTGAGAGATTTTTGCGGGATGTCTTGACTTGATTTGGTACAAGAGGGAATGTCGAGGACGACATTCTTTTAAAGGAGGGGAGATTGTGACGCCCCGAAAAAAAATGAGTTTGAGAACCCGGAAATTTTCTTAATTTCTAGGGTTTATTTTATTTAATCGCCCGCATTTTCTTCATTTTCTTTATTAGAAAAAATTCCCCAGATAAAGTTTATGAGCAAAGAATAGTTTTAAATGATTTTTCTAGTATCGGTTAGTTTTTGAGAAATTAAAAAGCGTATTTTGGACGTGGGACCCGCAAGTGCGGTAAATGCATTATATTTTTGACAAATTGTTGTAATTTTGTATTAAGTGATGTTATTTTACAAAGTGTTAAGATATTTTATTAGAGAGACAAAAGGATAGAGTTGCCTTAATGGTGGTGACAAGTGTCACTATCTCATTGGTTTTACTTAGAGTTACTATTCATTTTCTTGACTATTTTGACTAAGTGGTTAATATCTTCAAAAAAAAAAAACACAAAAATTCACCATTTTCACCTCTTGATGGCCGAACCTCTCTAGCAAGAAGAAAGACAAAATTCTTCAACTTTCTAGCTTCCATTTCATTCAATCTTCAAAACCAACCACATAACTTAGATTCTACTCCCATAAAATCTATCCTTTGGGTGCTTGTGAGTGGTCTATTGAAGTTTGTTTGAAGGTCTTAGGTGGCCAACATCTCTACATCTCTTGTTTATTAGGTAAGTGATGTTTGACTACTCCCTTATACTTAAATGATGTTGAATTTATGCCTAATGGTGGCTATGGTGTTAGAAATTGTGGTTTATTTCTTGGTTTGAAGTGATTTGGTTAAGTTTTTATTTTTTGAGGAATTTTCTGGTTATATGATCTTGATGGTGTGGTTGTTTTTGATGGTTGGTAATAAGGGGCTTTGACTCTAGTAGGTGTGAATTGATGATAAATGCAACCAATTTCTGTTTTGGACCAAAAATTGAAAAGTAAGGGTTTTGTGAAGAACATTCTGTCCGAAATTTTAGGTCCTAGATGGAGGCCGAATTGGACTTTGCTCAAAACATGAAAGTTGTAGGTATTGATGAGGTTGAAGTGCCTGCAAAATTTCAGGGCATTTGGATTAGTGTAGAGTGAGATATGTCGTTTTTTCTGTTGCTGTTCTGGGTGATCAGAATGTGCGAACTGTGATTGTAATCGTCTGTTTTGACTGGAATTGCTTTGGATTTGGATGTTGGTGTCTTCTGATGAAATGTATCTTGATGTCTTAGCTATCATATGCCTTTGGAATCAATGCATTTGGACCTGTGTATACTGAGTTGGACGAATTACAGTTTTGTGTGATTTGGGAACCTGGAATTACGGTTCTGGGTTGGTTTTCTGCATTTTGACCTAGTTGTGCTGGGATTTGGACTGAGTGACCTTCTACATTGTTGTAGCCCTGGTTCTTAGCTTCGAAACGGTGGGTCTTGCACCTTCATCCGACCATTGTAGTGCTTTTGGCACCATTACCGCAAAATGACGTCAAAACTGTTTTTTCTGGTTTTGAGCTTAACTTTCATTTCCGGACTTTTCCTAGCTTGACTTGTCTTTGTACTACTTGTGAGCTTGCTGAATAGCTATGGATGAATTGTTGTTGTGTGTGTACCTTTGGGTTGGAATGAGGAAATAATGAAGCCTTGATGGCTGGAAAGTAAAGAAATTTAGGGAAGTGCTGTCCGAAACTTTGAAGGGATTTGTTTGCATTGAGTTGTGATTTAAGATTGGATTTGAGCAAGCCAATGATACATGATGGAAGGTTTTCGGAGCCGTGGAGGTGAGTGACCCCTAAACTATTTCCAAAGTACTTGTGAAATGTTTCTTACATTATTTCCTTTTTGAACTGTTTCCAAAGCTACTTTTAACTGTTTTCTTGCATATCATGCGTGCTTATATGAAGTGTTCCTTGTTTGATATATTTCCTTGACTTCATGACTTGTATTATTGATTGCTAACGTGTTACGTTCTTTGAATGATTTCCAAAACGAGCTTTCTAGGCGAGTGTGTATTTTATCGCACTCGACCTAAATCAATGTGAAATTTTCATGATAAATGATTAAATGCTACTTGCGCATGAATGTAAGCCTTTTGGGCTGAACTGGCCATTGCCCCTTGTTACCGGTCGTCTCGAGCCAGAAACGGACTCGGTCGGGCGATTAGGGACCTGGGTGAACGTTTGGTATACTCGAGTATTACCTTTGTAGGTTGGTGGAGGTTGGTGGAAAATGATGCAATTTCAAATGAAAAAAAAAAGGAAATGACAGGAGAACGAGCGTATCTTTTCATGAATGTTACTATCGCTTTCCATTGTACATGTTTCTTGAATTATTGATACTCCATATTTAATGTTTTGTAAATGTTGTAATTGTTTTTGGACTTATCATTTGATTTATGACATCATTGAAAAGAAATATTGTTAAACCGATTTGATTACTGATTTTCTGGTTACTCGCTGAGCTTCTAGCTCACCCCAAAAATGTTTTATTTCCCTCCACAGGGCTCAAAGCGAAGGAAGGCTTGTAGTACTTGTGCGCGTGATGGATGGCCGTTATGTTGTACAGTTTGGATTTGGAATCATTTTATGTATAGTTGGGAATTGTTTCCGCTGCATTTGTGACATGTAATTTTTGGAGAATTTGATGTAATATTTGAAGTTTTATCTTGAAATTCAATTGAGGATTGTAGTGAACGACTGAGTCCCGGCGAGAGCTGGGCAGGCGGCCCGCCGAACCCTCTGGTTCGCTTAGGGGAGGTGGGGCGTGACAGTTGGTATCAGAGCTTAGGCTTCAGATCTCTGTAGTGTATCCTAGGCTTGAAGTTTAGGATGCCGGACTGTGGGTTTGATTTGACTCTTGAGAGATTTTTGCGGGATGTCTTGACTTGAATTGGTACAAGAGGGAATGTCGAGGACGACATTCTTTTAAGGAGGGGAGATTGTGACGCCCCGAAAAAAAATGAGTTTGAGAACCCGGAATTTTCCTTATTTTTAGGGTTTATTTTATTTAATCGCCCGCATTTCTTCATTTTCTTTATTAGAAAAATTCCCCAGATAAAGTTTATGAGCAAAGATAGTTTTAAAATGATTTTTCTAGTATCGGTTAGTTTTTGAGAAATTAAAAGCGTATTTTGGACGTGGGACCCGCAAGTGCGGTAAATGCATTATATTTTTGACAACTTGTTGTAATTTTGTATTAAGTGATGTTATTTTACAAAGTGTTAAGATATTTTATTGGAGAGACAAAAGGATAGAGTTGCATTAATGGTGGTGACAAGTGTCACTATCTCATTGGTTTTACTTAAGAGTTACTATTCATTTTCTTGACTATTTTGACTAAGTGGTTAATATCTTCAAAAAAAAAAACACAAAAATTCACCATTTTCACCTCTTGATGGCCGAACCTCTCTAGCAAGAAGAAAGACAAAATTCTTCAACTTTCTAGCTTCCATTTCACTCAATCTTCCAAAACCAACCACATAACTTAGATTCTACTCCATAAAATCTATCCTTTGGGTGCTTGTGAGTGGTCTATTGAAGTTTGTTTGAAGGTCTTAGGTGGCCAACATCTCTACATCTCTTGTTTATTAGGTAAGTGATGTTTGACTACTCCCTTATACTTAAATGATGTTGAATTTATGCCTAATGGTGGCTATTGTGTTAGAAATTGTGGTTTATTTCTTGGTTTGAAGTGATTTGGTTAAGTTTTTATTTTTTTGAGGAATTTTCTGGTTTTATATGATCTTGATGGTGTGGTTGTTTTTGATGGTTGGTAATAAGGGGCTTTGACTCTAGTAGGTGTGAATTGATGATAAATGCAACCAATTTCTGTTTTGGACCAAAAATTGAAAAGTAAGGGTTTTGTGATGAACATTCTGTCCGAAATTTTAGGTCCTAGATGGAGGCCGAATTGGACTTTGCTCAAAACATGAAAGTTGTAGGTATTGATGAGGTTGAAGTGCCTGCAAAATTTCAGGGCATTTGGATTAGTGTAGAGTGAGATATGTCGTTTTTTCTGTTGCTGTTCTGGGTGATCAGAATGTGCGAACTGTGATTGTAATCGTCTGTTTTGACTGGAATTGCTTTGGATTTGGATGTTGGTGTCTTCTGATGAAATGTATCTTGATGTCTTAGCTATCATATGCCTTTGGAATCAATGCATTTGGACCTGTGTATACTGAGTTGGACGAATTACAGTTTTGTGTGATTTGGGAACCTGGAATTACGGTTCTGGGTTGGTTTTCTGCATTTTGACCTAGTTGTGCTGGGATTTGGACTGAGTGACCTTCTACATTGTTGTAGCCCTGGTTCTTAGATTTGAAACGGTGGGTCTTGCACCTTCATCCGACCATTGTAGTGCTTTTGGCACCATTACCGCAAAATGACGTCAAAACTGTTTTTCTGGTTTTGAGCTTAACTTTCATTTCCGGACTTTTCCCTAGCTTGACTTGTCTTTGTACTACTTGGAGCTTGCTGAATAGCTATTGGATGAACTTGTTGTTGTGTGTGTACCTTTGGGTTGGAATGAGGAAATAATGAAGCCTTGATGGCTGGAAAAGTAAAGAAATTTAGGGGAAGTGCTGTCCGAACTTTGAAGGGATTTGTTTGCATTGAGTTGTGATTTAAGACTTGGATTTGAGCAAGCCAATGATACATGATGGAAGGTTTCGGAGCCGTGGAGGTGAGTGACCCTAAACTATTTCCAAAGTACTTGTGAAATGTTTCTTACATTATTTACTTTTGAACTGTTTCCAAAGCTACTTTTGAACTGTTTTCTTGCATATCATGCGTGCTTATATGAAAGTGTTCCTTGTTTGATATATTTCCTTGACTTCATGACTTGTATTATTGATTGCTAACGTGTTACGTTCTTTGAATGATTTCCAAAACGAGCTTTCTAGGCGAGTGTGTATTTTATCGCACTCGACCTAAATCAATGTGAAATTTTCATGATAAATGATTAAATGCTACTTGCGCATGAATGTAAGCCTTTTGGGCTGAAACTGGCCATTGCCCCTTGTTACCGGTCGTCTCGAGCCAGAAACGGACTCGGTCGGGCGATTAGGGACCTGGGTGAACGTTTGGTATACTCGAGTATTACCTTTGTAGGTTGGTGGAGGTTGGTGGAAAATGATGCAATTTCAAATGAAAAAAAAAAGGAAATGACAGGAGAACGAGCGTATCTTTTCATGAATGTTACTATCGCTTTCCATTGTACATGTTTCTTGAATTATTGATACTCCATATTTAATGTTTTGTAAATGTTGTAATTGTTTTTGGACTTATCATTTGATTTATGACATCATTGAAAAGAAATATTGTTAAACCGATTTGATTACTGATTTTCTGGTTACTCGCTGAGCTTCTAGCTCACCCCAAAAATGTTTTATTTCCCTCCACAGGGCTCAAAGCGAAGGAAGGCTTGTAGTACTTGTGCGCGTGATTGGATGGCCGTTATGTTGTACAGTTTGGATTTGGAATCATTTTATGTATAGTTGGGAATTGTTTCCGCTGCATTTTGTGACATGTAATTTTTGGAGAATTTGATGTAATATTTGAAGTTTTATCTTGAAATTCAATTGAGGATTGTAGTGAACGACTGAGTCCCGGCGAGAGCTGGGCAGGCGGCCCGCCGAACCCTCTGGTTCGCCTTAGGGGGAGGTGGGGCCGTGACAGTTGGTATCAGAGCTTAGGCTTCAGATCTCTGTAGTGTATCCTAGGCTTGAAGTTTAGGATGCCGGACTGTGGGGTTGATTTGAACTTCATTGAGAGATTTTTTGCGGGATGTCTTGAACTTGATGTACAAGAAGGGAATTCGAGGAACGACATTCTTTTAAGAGGGGAGATTGGTGACGCCCCGAAAAAAAATGAGTTTGAGAACCGCGGGAAATTTTCTAATTTCTAAGGGTTATTTTATTTAAATCGCCCGCATTTTCTTCATTTTCTTTATTAGAAAAATTCCCCAGATAAAGTTTATGAGCAAAGATAGTTTTAAAATGATTTTTCTAGTATCGGTTAGTTTTTGAGAAATTAAAAGCGTATTTTGGACGTGGGACCCGCAAGTGCGGTAAATGCATTATATTTTTGACAACTTGTTGTAATTTTGTATTAAGTGATGTTATTTTACAAAGTGTTAAGATATTTTATTGGAGAGACAAAAGGATAGAGTTGCATTAATGGTGGTGACAAGTGTCACTATCTCATTGGTTTTACTTAAGAGTTACTATTCATTTTCTTGACTATTTTGACTAAGTGGTCAATATCTTCAAAAAAAAAAAAACACAAAAATTCACCATTTTCACCTCTTGATGGCCGAACCTCTCTAGCAAGAAGAAAGACAAAATTCTTCAACTTTCTAGCTTTCATTTCACTCAATCTTCCAAAACCAACCACATAACTTAGATTCTACTCCATAAAATCTATCCTTTGGGTGCTTGTGAGTGGTCTATTGAAGTTTGTTTGAAGGTCTTAGGTGGCCAACATCTCTACATCTCTTGTTTATTAGGTAAGTGATGTTTGACTACTCCCTTATACTTAAATGATGTTGAATTTATGCCTAATGGTGGCTATTGTGTTAGAAATTGTGGTTTATTTCTTGGTTTGAAGTGATTTGGTTAAGTTTTTATTTTTTTGAGGAATTTTCTGGTTTTATATGATCTTGATGGTGTGGTTGTTTTTGGTGGTTGGTAATAAGGGGCTTTGACTCTAGTAGGTGTGAATTGATGATAAATGCAACCAATTTCTGTTTTGGACCAAAAATTGAAAAGTAAGGGTTTTGTGATGAACATTCTGTCCGAAATTTTAGGTCCTAGATGGAGGCCGAATTGGACTTTGCTAAAAACATGAAAGTTGTAGGTATTGATGAGGTTGAAGTGCCTGCAAAATTTCAGGGCATTTGGATTAGTGTAGAGTGAGATATGTCGTTTTTTCTGTTGCTGTTCTGGGTGATCAGAATGTGCGAACTGTGATTGTAATCGTCTGTTTTGACTGGAATTTCTTTGGATTTGGATGTTGGTGTCTTCTGATGAAATGTATCTTGATGTCTTAGCTATCATATGCCTTTGGAATCAATGCATTTGGACCTGTGTATACTGAGTTGGACGAATTACAGTTTTGTGTGATTTGGGAACCTGGAATTACGGTTCTGGGTTGGTTTTCTGCATTTTGACCTAGTTGTGCTGGGATTTGGACTGAGTGACCTTCTACATTGTTGTAGCCCTGGTTCTTAGATTCGAAACGCTGGGTCTTGCACCTTCATCCGACCATTGTAGTGCTTTTGGCACCATTACCGCAAAATGACGTCAAAACTGTTTTTCTGGTTTTGAGCTTAACTTTCATTTCCGGACTTTTCCCTAGCTTGACTTGTCTTTGTACTACTTGGAGCTTGCTGAATAGCTATTGGATGAACTTGTTGTTGTGTGTGTACCTTTGGGTTGGAATGAGGAAATAATGAAGCCTTGATGGCTGGAAAAGTAAAGAAATTTAGGGGAAGTGCTGTCCGAACTTTGAAGGGATTTGTTTGCATTGAGTTGTGATTTAAGACTTGGATTTGAGCAAGGCAATGATACATGATGGATGGTTTCGGAGCCGTGGAGGTGAGTGACCCTAAACTATTTCCAAAGTACTTGTGAAATGTTTCTTACATTATTTACTTTTGAACTGTTTCCAAAGCTACTTTTGAACTGTTTTTTTGCATATCATGCGTGCTTATATGAAAGTGTTCCTTGTTTGATATATTTCCTTGACTTCATGACTTGTATTATTGATTGCTAACGTGTTACGTTCTTTGAATGATTTCCAAAACGAGCTTTCTAGGCGAGTGTGTATTTTATCGCACTCGACCTAAATCAATGTGAAATTTTCATGATAAATGATTAAATGCTACTTGCGCATGAATGTAAGCCTTTTGGGCTGAACTGGCCATTGCCCCTTGTTATCGGTCGTCTCGAGCCAGAAACGGACTCGGTCGGGCGATTAGGGACCTGGGTGAACGTTTGGTATACTCGAGTATTACCTTTGTAGGTTGGTGGAGGTTGGTGGAAAATGATGCAATTTCAAATGAAAAAAAAAAGGAAATGACAGGAGAACGAGCGTATCTTTTCATGAATGTTACTATCGCTTTCCATTGTACATGTTTCTTGAATTATTGATACTCCATTTTAATGTTTTGTAAATGTTGTAATTGTTTTTGGACTTATCATTTGATTTATGACATCATTGAAAAGAAATATTGTTAAACCGATTTGATTACTGATTTTCTGGTTACTCGCTGAGCTTCTAGCTCACCCCAAAAATGTTTTATTTCCCTCCACAGGGCTCAAAGCGAAGGAAGGCTTGTAGTACTTGTGCGCGTGATTGGATGGCCGTTATGTTGTACAGTTTGGATTTGGAATCATTTTATGTATAGTTGGAAATTGTTTCCGCTGCATTTGTGACATGTAATTTTTTGAGAATTTGATGTAATATTTGAAGTTTTATCTTGAAATTCAATTGAGGATTGTAGTGAACGACTGAGTCTCGGCGAGAGCTGGGCAGGCGGCCCGCCGAACCCTCTGGTTCGCCTTAGGGGGAGGTGGGGCCGTGACAGTTGGTATCAGAGCTTAGGCTTCAGATCTCTGTAGTGTATCCTAGGCTTGAAGTTTAGGATGCCGGACTGTTGGGTTTGATTTGACTCTTGAGAGGATTTTTGCGGGATGTCTTGACTTGATTGGTACAAGAGGGAATGTCGAGGACGACAATTTCTTTTTTAAGGAGGGAGTATTGTGACGCCCCGAAAAAAATGAGTTTTGAGAACGCCGGACAATTTTCTAAATTTTCTAGGTTTATTTTATTTATCGCCCGCATTTTCTGCATTTCTTATTAGAAAAATTCCCAGAATAAAGTTTATGAGCAAAGATAGTTTAAAAAATTATTTTTCTTAGTATCCGGTTAGTTTTTAGAAATTAAAAGCGTATTTTTGGACGTGGGGACCCGCAAGTGCGGTAAATGCATTATATTTTTGACACTTGTTGTAAATTTTGTATTAAGTGAATGTTATTTTAAAAGTGTTAAGATATTTTATTGGAGAGGACAAAAGGATAGAGTTTGCATTATATGGTGGTGACAAGGTGTCACTATCTCCATTGGTTTTTTACTTAAGAGTTACTATTCATTTTTTTCTTTTTTGGAGCTTTATTTTTTGGAAAAAAAAAAAACTAAAGGGGTTGGTGTATATCTTCAAAAAATAAAACACAAAATTCAACCATTTTCACCTCTTGATGGCCGAACCTCCTCTAGCAAGAAGAAAGACAAAAATTCCTTCCAACTTTCTAAAAGCTTTCATTTCACTCAATCTTCCAAAAACCCAACCACATAACTTAGAATTCTACTCCATAAAAATCTTATCCTTTGTGGTGGCTTGTGAGTGTCCTATTGAGTTTGTTTGAAGGTCTTAGGTGGCCAACATCTCTACATCTCTTGTTATTAGGTAAAGTGATGTTTGACTACTCCCTTATTCTTAAATGATGTTGAATTTATGCCTAATGGTGGCTATTGTGTTAGAAATTGTGGTTTATTTCTTGGTTTGAAGTGATTTGGTTAAGTTTTTATTTTTTTGAGGAATTTTCTGGTTTTATATGATCTTGATGGTGTGGTTGTTTTTGATGGTTGGTAATAAGGGGCTTTGACTCTAGTAGGTGTGAATTGATGATAAATGCAACCAATTTCTGTTTTGGACCAAAAATTGAAAAGTAAGGGTTTTGTGAAGAACATTCTGTCCGAAATTTTAGGTCCTAGATGGAGGCCGAATTGGACTTTGCTCAAAACATGAAAGTTGTAGGTATTGATGAGGTTGAAGTGCCTGAAAAATTTCAGGGCATTTGGATTAGTGTAGAGTGAGATATGTCGTTTTTTCTGTTTCTGTTCTGGGTGATCAGAATGTGGCGAACTGTGAATTGTAATCCGTCTGTTTTGACTGGAATTTTCTTTGGATTTGGATGTTGGTGTTCTTCTGATGAAAGTATCTTGATGTTCTTAGCTATCAAAATATGCCTTGGGAATCAATGCATTTTTGACCTGTGGTATATGAGTTGGACGATATTACAGTTTTGTGTGATTTGGAAGCTGTGAATTAGCGGTTCTGGGTTGGTTTTCTGCATTTTGACCTAGTGTGGTCCTGGGATTTGGGACTGAGTGACCTTCAACATTGTTGTAGCCTGGTTCCTTAGATTCGAACGGTGGGGTCTTGCACCTTCATGCGACCATTGGTAGTGCTTTGGGTGCACCCAACATTACCCGGAATGAACGTCAAATGTTTTTCCTGGTTTTGAGCTTAACTTTCATTTCCGGACTTTTTCCCTCGCTGACTTGTCTTTGTACTAACTTGGAGCTTGCCTGAATAGCTATTGGATGAAACTTGTTGTTGTGTGTGTACTTTGGGTTGGAAATGAGGAAAATAATGAAGGCCTTGATGGCTGGGAGAAAGTAAAGAAATTTAGGGAGAAGTGCTGTCCGAACTTTGAAGGGATTTGGTTTGCATTTGAGTTTGATTTAAGAACTTGAATTTGAGCAGAGGCAATGATACATGATGGTATGGTTTCGGAGGCCGTGGAGGTGAGTGACCCTAAAACTATTTCCCAAAGTACTTGGTGAACATGTTTTCTTACATTATTTACTTTTGAACTGTGTTCCCAAAGCTACTTTTGAACTTTGTTTTCTTGCTATTCATGCGTGCTTATATGAAGTGTTCCTTGTTTGGATATAGTTCCGTTGACTTCATGCCTTGTATTATTGATTGCTAAACGTGTTACGTTCTTTATGTGAATGATTTCCAAAACGAGCTTTCTAGGCGAGTGTGTATTTTATCGCACTCGACCTAAATCAATGTGAAATTTTCATGATAAATGATTAAATGCTACTTGCGCATGAATGTAAGCCATTTGGGCTGAACTGGCCATTGCCCCTTGTTACCGGTCGTCTCGAGCCAGAAACGGACTCGGTCGGGCGATTAGGGACCTGGGTGAACGTTTGGTATACTCGAGTATTACCTTTGTAGGTTGGTGGAGGTTGGTGGAAAATGATGCAATTTCAAATGAAAAAAAAAAGAAATGACAGGAGAACGAGCGTATCTTTTCATGAATGTTACTATCGCTTTCCATTGTACATGTTTCTTGAATTATTAATACTCCATATTTTAATGTTTTGTAAAATGTTGGTAAATTGGTTTTTGGACTTATCATTTGATTTATGACATCATTGAAAAGAAATATTGTTAAACCGATTTTGATTACTGATTTTCTGGTTACTGCTTGAGCTTCCTAGCTCACCCCAAATTTTATTTCCCTCCACAGGGCTCGAAGCGAAGGAAAGGCTTGTAGTACTTGTGCAGTGATTGGATGCCCCGTTATGTTGTAACAGTTTGGATTTGGAAATCATTTTATGTATAGTTTGGGAATTGTTTCCGCTGCATTTGTGACATGTAATTTTTGGAGAATTTGATGTTAATATTTGAAGTTTTTATCTTGAAATTCAATTGAGGATTGTAGTGACGACTGAGTCCCGGCGAGAGCTGGGCAGGTCGGCCGCCGAAACCCTCTGGTTCGCCTTAAGGGGGAGGTGGGGGCCGTGACAGTTGGTATCAGAGCTTTAGGCTTCATTCAGATCTCTGTAGTGTTCCTAGGCTTGAAGTTTAGGATGCCGGACTGTTGGGTTTGATTTGATCTTGAGAGATTTTGCGGGATGGTTCTTGACTTGATTGGTACAAAGAGGGAATGTCGAGGACGACATTCTTTTAAGGAGGGGGAAATTGTGACGCCCCGAAAAAAAAATGAGTTTGAGAACGCCGGAAATTTTCTTAAATTTCTAGGGTTTATTTTATTTAATCGCCCGCATTTTTCTTCTTTTTCTTTATTAGAAATTTCCCAGATAAAGTTTTATGAGCAAAGATACGTTTTAAAATGATTTTTCTAGTATCGGTGTAGTTTTTGAGAATTAAAAGCGTATTTTGGGACGTGGGACGCGCAAGGTGCGGTAATGCATTATATTTTTGACAACTTGTTTGTAATTTTGTATTAAGTGATGTTATTTTACCAAAGTGTTAAGATATTTATTGGATAGGACAAAGATGAGTTGCATTAATGGTGGTGCAAGTGGTCAACTATCTCATTGTTTACTTAAGAGTTACTATTCATTTTCTTGTCTATTTTGACTAAGTGGTTAATATCCTTTCAAAAAAAATAACACAAAAAATTCACCATTTTCAACCATCTTGATGGCCGAACCTCTCTAAGCAAGAAGAAAGACAAAATTCTTCAACTTTCTAGCTTCCATTTCACTCAATCTTCCAAAACCAACCACATAACTTAGATTCTACTCCATAAAATCTATCCTTTGGGTGCTTGTGAGTGGTCTATTGAAGTTTGTTTGAAGGTCTTAGGTGGCCAACATCTCTACATCTCTTGTTTATTAGGTAAGTGATGTTTGACTACTCCCTTATACTTAAATGATGTTGAATTTATGCCTAATGGTGGCTATTGTGTTAGAAATTGTGGTTTATTTCTTGGTTTGAAGTGATTTGGTTAAGTTTTTATTTTTTTGAGGAATTTTCTGGTTTTATATGATCTTGATGGTGTGGTTGTTTTTGATGGTTGGTAATAAGGGGCTTTGACTCTAGTAGGTGTGAATTGATGATAAATGCAACCAATTTCTGTTTTGGACCAAAAATTGAAAAGTAAGGGTTTTGTGATGAACATTCTGTCCGAAATTTTAGGTCCTAGATGGAGGCCGAATTGGACTTTTCTCAAAACATGAAAGTTGTAGGTATTGATGAGGTTGAAGTGCCTGCAAAATTTCAGGGCATTTGGATTAGTGTAGAGGGAGATATGTCGTTTTTTCTGTTGCTGTTCTGGGTGATCAGAATGTGCGAACTGTGATTGTAATCGTCTGTTTTGACTGGAATTGCTTTGGATTTGGATGTTGGTGTCTTCTGATGAAATGTATCTTGATGTCTTAGCTATCATATGCCTTTTGAATCAATGCATTTGGACCTGTGTATACTGAGTTGGGGACCGAATTTTACAGTTTTTGTGTGATTTTGGGAAACACTGGAATTACGGTTCTGGGGTTGGTTTTCTGCATTTTGACCTAGTTGGTGCTGGATTTGGAACTGAGAAGACCTTCTAACATTTGTTGTAGCCCTGGTTCTTAGCTTCGAACGGGTGGGTTCTTGCACCTTCATCCGACGCATTGTAAGTGTTTTGGCACCATTACCGGCAAAATGACGTCAAAAACTTTTTTTCTGGTTTTGAGCTTAACTTTTCATTTCCGGACTTTTCCCTAGCTTGACTTGTCTTTGTACTACTTGGAGCTTGCGGAATAGCTATTGGATGAACTTGTTGTTGTGTGTGTACCTTTGGGTTGGAATGAGGAAATAATGAAGCCTTGATGGCTGGAAAAGTAAAGAAATTTAGGGGAAGTGCTGTCCGAACTTTGAAGGGATTTGTTTGCATTGAGTTGTGATTTAAGACTTGGATTTGAGCAAGGCAATGATACATGATGGATGGTTTCGGAGCCGTGGAGGTGAGTGACCCTAAAATATTTCCAAAGTACTTGTGAAATGTTTCTTACATTATTTACTTTTGAACTGTTTCCAAAGCTACTTTTGAACTGTTTTCTTGCATATCATGCGTGCTTATATGAAAAGTGTCCCTTGTTTGATATATTTCTTGACTTCAATGACTTGTATTTATTGATTGCTACGTGTTACGTTCTTTGAATGATTTCCAAAACGAGACTTTCTAGGCGAGTGTTTTGGTATTTTATCGCAGGGAGACGACTCGACCTAACTCAATGTGAAATTTTTTTCATGATAAAATGATTTAAATGCTACTTGCGCATGAATGTAAGCCTTTTTGGCTGAAGCTGGCCATTGCCCCTTGTTCCGGTCCGTCTCGAGCCAGAACGGACTTCGTCGGGCCGATTAGGGACCTGGGTTGAACGTTTGGTAATACTCGAGTATTAACCTTTGTAGGTTGGTGGATGTTGGTGGAAAATGATGCAATTTCAAATGAAAAAAAAAAGGAAATGACAGGAGAACGAGCGTATCTTTTCATGAATGTTACTATCGCTTTCCATTGTACATGTTTCTTGAATTATTGATACTCCATATTTAATGTTTTGTAAATGTTGTAATTGTTTTTGGACTTATCATTTGATTTATGACATCATTGAAAAGAAATATTGTTAAACCGATTTGATTACTGATTTTCTGGTTACTCGCTGAGCTTCTAGCTCACCCCAAAAATGTTTTATTTCCCTCCACAGGGCTCAAAGCGAAGGAAGGCTTGTAGTACTTGTGCGCGTGATTGGATGGCCGTTATGTTGTACAGTTTGGATTTGGAATCATTTTATGTATAGTTGGGAATTGTTTCCGCTGCATTTTGTGACATGTAATTTTTGGAGAATTTGATGTAATATTTGAAGTTTTATCTTGAAATTCAATTGAGGATTGTAGTGAACGACTGAGTCCCGGCGAGAGCTGGGCAGGCGGCCCGCCGAACCCTCTGGTTCGCCTTAGGGGGAGGTGGGGCCGTGACAGTTGGTATCAGAGCTTAGGCTTCAGATCTCTGTAGTGTATCCTAGGCTTGAAGTTTAGGATGCCGGA
>NW_020863843.1:0-10835 GCF_003713205.1 Coffea eugenioides
GTTATTTTTATGAAGTGCATGTTATTTGTTTTCTTTGTTTTGCTGTTCGACAATTCCGAAATCTTTGTTTTGATGTTCGGCAGCTATGTTTCGATATTGCGTTCTGCTTCTCCCACTCATTTTTGTCTTTTTTTTTCGAAATGGGTCTTGGCGGTATGTAGTGCGAGAATGCGAGCTCAATGCGAGCTCA
Source organism: Coffea eugenioides (assembly GCF_003713205.1). Taxonomy (NCBI): domain Eukaryota; kingdom Viridiplantae; phylum Streptophyta; class Magnoliopsida; order Gentianales; family Rubiaceae; genus Coffea; species Coffea eugenioides. The sequence continues at coordinate 191 of NW_020863843.1, forward strand.
ATGTGAGCTCGCATTCCGGGAATGCGAGCTCAGTGAGCTCGCATTTTCAGAATGCGAGCTCAATGAGCTCGCATTTCCAGAATGCGAAGACCCTCTTTTGTGGAAACAAACCCAAGAACCGCCCTCGTTGTAGAATTTTTTTTTTTTCATCATAAACTGAGAATTCACCCACTATGGTGGTGGTGAACACGAAGGTGAACATGAAGCAGAGGGTGAACATGAAGCTGACTATGGTGGTGAACAACAAGGTGAACATGAAACAGAGGGTAAAGACATAGATGATGAATCTGAATCACAAGTAGAGGAAGAAAATGGTAGATTTAGTAGCGCCAATGACTATGGTGGTGAAGAGATTATGCTGGACATTTTGAATTCGAATGCTGATGGCTGTGGTGAAACTTCACAGCAACAGCAGAGAGATGAAACAACTGACCAGACACAATGTTCAGAACAGGAGAATGTTTGTGGAAGGCAAACAGAAACTGACCTGGAAACACAACAGCAAGGTGCGAGAAAGAAACAAGTTAGGAGAAAGAGAACTAGATCAGCAGAACAAACTAGCCAGGGACCAGAGGATATCAAAGTTTGTAAAATCGGGATCCCACGTCGGATCGATTTTAGTTTCACAGAATCGGATCGTAGGATCGGATCGTAGGATCGTAAGATCCCACCAAAAACTCCTAAATTTACTAAATTAATGAATTTGAAATTCATATACCATTTTGTATATCCTAAAAGATATAAACCTGTTATAAAGAAGAGAATATAAACCTGTTATCTAACAAGTAATAAAGAAGAGAATATAAATCTGTTATCTGTCATGATTTCAAGTCTTAAAACCAAATGCTTCACAGTTTACATAATCATAATTTCAAATATAAAGTTACAAATACCTTCACAAATACTAAAAAGCCAAACATCCAAAAAGATTTTCAAGATCAAAATTAACTACTAGAATGTCATCTGTCAAGTTTAAACAAACATGAAAAAAAAAATAGCAACAATTCATCATTTTCAAGTATCATAATAATTTAGAAATACAATAATTTATAACCAATCATTTTCATCGTTTGAATCAAATTCATTATTCCCATAATCCACATTATCAAAATCATTATTTTCCCAATCATCTTCACCATACCAATTCTCTTGGAATTCATCTTCGGCATTATCTTCATCACCATCCAAATTAGTATCATCCAAATCATTAGTTCCCATTTGAACATCATTTTCGAAAACCATATCAAGATAATCATCATCTTGGCGGTCGAATTCAGTTGAAGGCCCATCATCCTCATCAATAACATGAATCTCTTTCATTTTATTAACTTGTCTTCGACGGACATGGGTTTCACGATCTTGATGATCATCTAAATAAACAAACAATAACAATGAAAGTTACCAAAAACCAGTCAGCTAGCAGGTAGTTTGATTCGAAAAAAATAAAGCCAAACCAGTGAGCTAGCAAAGGAGGCTACTTTACTTTCATCCCAAATTCCCTTATAATCAACAAAGTAATTGAACTTTCAGACATTCAAGAAGCCAAATAAACACTCAACTCAGAAAACTAATGCAGAAATATCAACTCTTCAGCTATAAAGAAATTCAGTCCTATTACCAATGGTTTTTGCAAGGCCAAGTGCCAATCCAATGAAAGCATAAGTGAAGGACATAACAGCAGCAGTAAAATCTGAACGGCCCCAAAGATTAGCATAAGCATATGCTACAATTTGACATACTCGCAACTACTATTGTGCCCTTTTATGTGATAACAATTTGATTTTTTTATTGCACTGCGGAAATTGTCAAAACAGAACCGAAAATCCAAAACCTTAAAAATAGTAGCTCTAGCAGTTAAGCGCAATTTTAAGCAAAAGCATTGAATCACAGAACCAACTTCATAATCAAATTCTTCCCGTTGTTTCTCAATTTTCTATGCAAATAAAGAGAAGGGTATCTCAGATTCTCAAGTTCTTGTTTGCACCTGCAGAAGCCCGAGAATTTTGTATAATTCCTTTCAACTCAATTCAATCAAAGGCAATATATGTTCAAATACAAGAAATCCAAATAAAAATCACAACTTCATCAATCACCACCTCCACCAAATATCAATTTTCAAGCAAGAAAATAACAGACTCACATGTGACTTTAATTGAAGTGCTGGTGCGGAGCTTCAGTGTGGTGGCAGCACGGAAACTGGAGGAAAATGGGTGCTGGATCTTGAAGCTTTGAAGCTTTAAATGGCCAAAATCCGGCGGCAACAGAGGATTTCGTGGCTTGATGCCTTGAAGCAACGGCCAACGGGTGCTGGAGCTTGAAGCTTGAAGCAATAGCTTGTTGGTCCTTGCCTCCTTGGTAGAAGCCGCAGGCTTGCAGCGATTTAGTCTTGTTGGTAGGCGTAAGAGTTGCAGCAATGGTGGTTTGATGGATAAATCTAGGGTTCTGGGCAGCGGTAGAGAAGAAAAGAAAAGTGCAGGCTGGAGAATGAAGAAAAGATTAAAAGAAACATTACAAAGGAAAGGAGACAAAGCCCAAAGGGCTGACCGATTGACCGACTGAGGAAAGGAGAAGAATTCGGTGCTTTCTTTGACTTTTTGGGCAAAAATTATTAAAACGTTGCAATTAAAGGCTCAATTCTTTGATAAATTATAACCCTACCCCAAATATTTTCATTTACTTGCAAAATGGAATATCATATTTCGCATATTAGCAAAATTTTGTAGGATCGTTGTAGGATCGTAGGATCGTACGATTCTGTACGATCCTACCGATCCTACGCGATCCTATGCTCGATTCATGTAATTTGCGATTCTAAGTGCGATCCGGATCGATTTTGCTTCTTTGGATCGTAGGATCGTACGATCCTACGATTCGGATCGCGATTTTGATAACCATGGAGGATATAGATTCACTCCAACAAGATTACATCCCTGATCACCTGAGCAGTGACAATGACTCATCAGATGATGAATTCAAAGGGAGATACAAGGACTTTGTCCTAGAGAAATTCCTCAGGGATCCCAAATTCGAGATTGGGATGAAGTTTGAGTCAAGAGCACAATTCAAATCTGCTGTGACTGAGTATGGGATTAGGATGGGTAAACCTGTTTGGACCAGTAAAAATGAGCCCACCAGGGTGAGGGCCAAGTGTAGGGAACCATGTAAATGGTTTGTATTTGCTTCAATAGAAAAGGCTTTGGCACAAAGGACTTGGTAGTAAAGTCTCTGCATGATGTCCATGAAACATGCAACCATGCATGGAAAAATAAGAATATTACAGCCAAGTGGCTGTCTGACAGGTATGTAGAGAGGATAAGATCAAATAACAATCTGCCAACAAGAAAGTTAAGGCAAACAGTCCATAAAGACTACCAGGCAGAAATATCTAAGCATGTTGCAGCTAAGGCGAAGACACTAGCTATAGAGAAGATCAAGGGGTCAGCTGAGTCACAATACAAGAAAATATGGCAATATTGTGAAGAAATTAAAAGGACTCATTCTGGCTGTACAATGGAGGTTATGTTCACTCCATTTAGAGAACCTGGATGTAATCCAAGGTTCATGAGGATGTACTGCTGCCTTGGCCCACTGAAGAAAGGCTTTAAAGATGGGTGCAAACCTATTTTGTGTTTGGATGGATGTCATATTAAAGGTAGATACTCAGGCCAGCTGTTGACAGCCATTGCAGTGGACCCCAACAACGGCTTTTGGCCAGTTGTATGGGCAGCTGTTGAAAAGGAGGCCACGGAGCAATGGAGATGGTTCCTAACCCTTTTGAGTGGCGACCTGGAAATACAGAACCAGGGACATTATACTTTCATGTCCGACCAGTAGAAGGTAAAAGCTTAATGAGAGTTCTAAAACTTTTATTTTATGATAAAAATAAGCCCCTTAACTTTGTATAGCAGAATGTAAGCCCCTTAACTTTTAGTGTAGGTAAAAACAAGCCCCTGAACTTTTAATATAGCATATTTGTTGCCCTCAAACTCACCACTTGGCTTAGATATCTAATTTATACCTGTTGTGATATTTTTTGTAGGGACTAGACAGAGCACTCGCAGAGGTTCTACCAAATTCTGAACACAGGTACTGTGTTCAACACATGTATAGGAATTTCAAGAAGAAACATCCAGGATTAGGTTTAAAGGATCGATTGTGGCATATAGCAAGCACCACAACAGTTGAACATTTCAACCAAGCCTTGGATGACCTTAAAACCTATGACAAAGAAGCACATGCATGGGTGAAGAAGGGACCACACCCTCGACATTGGTGTAAGGCCTTTTTTTCCAAACATACACAGTGTGATATGTTGGTTAATAACCTGTGTGAATCATTTAATGCCCATATTTTAAAGGCTAGGGACCAGCCTATTATTTCTATGATGGAGGCTATTAGGGAATACCTGATGGAAAAGATCCAAAAGAGAAGGGCAGCAATGAAAAAATACAAGTTAAATGGTGGACCACTCATTAGAGAAATTGTGGAAGAAAGGGTCAAACGTGCAGTACAATGGAAAATAACATGGAATTCAAGCTCAGGTAATCAAGCAAAAGGGCCACGGAGAGCCCAATTTGCTGTTGACCTTGACAAAAATGAGTGCACCTGCAATTTGTGGGCCTTGAGTGGCATTCCATGTTCCCATGCAATTGCTGCTCTACATAGAGCTAAAAAGGATCCCCACAAAATGTTGGCTAACTGCTATCATAGGGAGGTATTTTTTAACATCTATGATAATGTGTTGCAGCCTATTAATGGAGATATCCAGTGGCCACAGTCAGACATGCTGGAGTTGGACCCACCAGCAAGTGTCACTCAACCTGGCAGGCCAAAGAAAGTTAGAAAGAGAGATGTTACAGAAGGAAAAGATCATGGCAAAAGGTTGCGAAAGAGGGTTGTAATCCACTGTAGAAAGTGTGGAGGGATTGGACATAATGCTAAAACTTGCAAGAATCCTCCTAAGTCATCTACTGAACAACAACCTTCTCAACAACCAGCACCTACTGGACAACCATGTAATCAGCGACAGCACGAAGCACCAACAAAAAAACAACGTGTGCGTTTGCACTTCATTATAACTTTCAGCCTGTTTGTGACCTTTTTTTGTGATCTGAAATACTTTCTTTAATATGTAGGTAAGCAAGAATCAGGGACAAAGAAATCAGCAAAAAACTCAGCAGCAGCCAACACATCAACCTCAGTCCCAGCCTTCTCAGCAGCACCAACACATCAACCTCAGTCCTCAGCAATCCACCTCAAGACCACCAGTTCATAGGCACAAGAGAAGTACATCAAAAAGGCCACTGACAGAAGCAGACAAAGGTTTTATTAATCTCAACTATGCTTATTTGGGTAAAGATCCACCTTTCAATGTTGGAAACTGGCAGGGAAGAGGTGGAGAAAGAGGAAGAGGCAGGGGAAGGGGAAGAGGAAAGGGTCCATCTGGAACAAGTTCTTGAAGTATTGCTGGACCTGCAAATATTTTTGTGTGATTTTGTTGACTGTAAATGGATATAACTAGAATGTTGAAACTATAAATGATATTTTTTTGAATTGGCTTTTGTGGGGAATCAAAGCATGTGCCTATGCTTGGTATCTAGCAATATGGACACAGGTCACTACTTTTTGTGTATTTGTCTGTTTCCTATGAAAGTGATTGTTGACTGTATTTACAGGCAAACATCATTGTAATTTTCTTTTGCTAATTATATTCTAATGTTATGCAGTTGCTATCTTATATTTGTATGGTTTGGTATAGCAATTTTTGTTGACTAGGTAAATCAAATACATCCAACAAAACCCATGACATGCGAATTGGGATAAATAATTCTCATCACATTACTTGTCGAAAATTACAGTTAGCATTGATTGGGTTCAACCACACTTTTACACTAATCTGTGGGTATAACAAAGACTTGTTTAAGCTAAACAATACAATATACTTCTCTCTAACCATCTGCATCATACACCATAGATCCATTTGCTCCATCCATGATCCTCAAAACTGGCAGTACCGATGGCAATATGTTACACTTACACACTGCCCTTCATGTATCGCCTTCAATTTGCATAATCCCATTACATTTATTCCCAATTTGGAGTATCCCAAGAGAGACTCCACCTGCAATTTTTTTCTCTGTAAGCACTATTATTACAGCAACCAGCCAACTTACCACAAGAACCCTTACAAGGAACTTATTCAACCATTTCTGCCACCGCAGCTGCTCCTTTGTTTCTCTCAATTTTGCCTTCAACTTGGCAGCTTTTGCCTCGGATCTCGCAGCTGCAGTTTCAAATTCGTCTTTTTGCTTTTCTGTTGCATTGATCCTTGATAAGAGTTTATTTTACGTATTTTTTAGTGTGTTTTATTAGTTAATTTTGGTTTGATTATTTAGTTTTATAACTAGAATAACTAAGGTTTTGGTAAAAAACTACATTTTATGTTAAAGTGGCTAAACATTGCATTTTATGGATTTTTATGGTAAAAACTTCATATTTTGTAGGTTTAATGATTCAATCATCAAATGAAGTGCATTGAGAATATATTTGGATTATTGATGATGGATTAAAGTTGTGAAAATAAAATATGAAGTGTAAAAGGAAGAAATGCAATTTGAGGACAAAAATCAAGAAAAGTCAGCTTTCACAACTCAGACACATTTTCGTATTTTGACTATATCAGGAGCTACAATGATCAGATCAAGGTGATCTTGGTACCATTTTGAAGCTAAGAGATATATCTACATTTGGTATGAAGACATCAAAGTCCAGTTCAGCCGTTTTCATAGTCCAAAAGTTGAAATACCGAAATTCAACTCAGCTGTCCAAAGTGGAAAACAGAGCTCTGACCAGTGTTTAGTATTTCGATCATATCTCAGGCTACAAAGCTCAGATTTGGATGATTCTTGAAGCATTGAAAAGCTAACTCAAAGGGCTACAACTTTGGTGTTTTACAAAAAATCCAGTTCAGCCTTTATGATAGAGAAAATCGCAGCTGAAGTAAGGACAAAGTGAATACGCGAGTACACAAAACGTGACTTGTAACCGCGTTTTGTGTAGGCGCGTTTTCCGGCCGCAATTCTGCAATTTTGCTCAGTCAATTCTCTTGTGTTCTGACTACTTTCCAGCTACAATCTGCAAGAGAATTCGGTGCACATGCTTTAGAAGACAAAAGGGCAAGAAAGTTGGCATATTTTCAAGTCAAAAACAATGGCTATTGACTATCTTAACAATTTCAGATTTGGAAATCAAATGCAGCAAGTTTGGACCAATGGAAAAGGAGCTTTTGGAGCAGTTTATATAGGGAGCAACCAGGACATGCAGAGTATACGGGAGAAGCTTGGAAGTGCAGAAATGTAGTTTTTCCATTCTCTTAGTATTAGATTAGTGTAGTATAGTTTAGCTAGTTAGTTCATCCACTCTTGTATATTGCTAGATTAGGATGAAGATTGAGATGAAGAAGGAGGAGTTGAAGCTCATGTGACAAGGGTTATCTCTTCTCCAATTCTTTATCTTTTGTACTTGATTCCAAATTTAGTTAATATGCAATTTCTGGATTTTATGTTAAATATGTGTATTTAAAGTTTATACCTTGGGTTTGGTTGAACTTTCTATAATTGTTAGTGTTATCATTTGGCTATTTAACTGCTATGATTTGAGCAAGTTATTTAGCACTTTAGCTCTTTAAATCATGATTAATCTGGTACCATTAATTGTGATTATCTAAGGTGTTATTTCTGCAATGAAAATTGAGATTTAACATTAGTTCAATAAGTGCTAAACATGGGGAGTACACTCACGAGAGTAGAGGTGCACCTATGTGGTTTTTGGTGATTAATTTCATGTAATTTCATTGAAGAAATGAACTTGTAACTAATTTCATAACCATGAGAATAGGTATGGATTAGTTATAAGTATAATTGATTCACTACGAAAGTAGGATTCAAATGTATTAGGAAATTACACCATAATTAGCCTAGATGTAGTAATTAATGATCCAAATATAGCACTTGCATGAGTAGTTAGGGATACCATAACCTAAGGAGCTTTCATTTGTCATTTTGTATAATTTCAGTAGATTAAATTTGTTATAATTTATTGATAGTCTAAATAATAGAGAAGCTTTAGTAATACCGGTAATTGTTCACTCTTCCTTGTGGGATCGACCCGATATATACCCTAAACTACTAGTTGATCTGTATACTTGCAGTGAACGGGTGTAATTCGGTATTTTTTAGCTTGCACGTATGTAAAATACCCGTCAAGTTTTTGGCGCCGTTGCCGGGGAAGATTTGGCAATATCGGTGTGAAGAGCAACTTTATTAGTTTAGACATATTATTAGTTATATTGTGAATGTTATTTTCTGTTATTTTAGTATTTTATATGTGTATGTGTTTTATCACCTAGTCCTTCTTACTAATTTTGCTCTTAAGTTGTTTAAAAGCAATTTTAGGTAATGAGGAGGGTAGGTCAATTTGGAGGACAATGCTTGAGAAATGGAAGATTGACAATGGATGGTTACAAGTGCAAAGCTCCTTCAACAGAGGTAACCAAGAATTTACTGAAGGTATGTCTTTTTGAAGATGGTTTAAGGTGCTTAAAGGCAAAATTTGATGTAATTAAGTTACAAGTTCAAATGGACACCATGATGCATGAAATTGAGCAGAGAAGGAATGTTAATGCTTTTAATTCTTATCATGTGATTTGTGACTTGTGTGGAGGTTATCATGCTACTAATACATGTATGGCAAGCACAAATGTGGATTATTATGATGAATTAAGCAATTACAATCCTTGTTTTGATCGATATAGTGCTAATGCTTATGGTTGGGATAATCATGGTACTTTATAGTGATTCTTCATATTTTTATAATTACCAACCTGAATGTGTCCAATATGAATCAAAACCATCTTGGGAGTTAGCTATAGAAAAATTAGCTAATGTGACTTCCGACCGTTTTGATAGGATTGAAAAAAGAATAGATGAATTAACTTCTCACTTTGGCAGAATAAATGAGCAATTGAGTGTATTGTTTGTGAAGTTATTTCCTCTAATAATTTGCAAAAATGATCCTAGCATGAATGGTGGGAATGTTGTATGTGAAAAATGGATTGCATTTTGATGAAAATGATGAATCTCAATTGTGTTTCTAATGAGCAAATGTCCATTTCACAATGATAATATCTTTGGACTAACTTTGAGCCTCAAGAGGTGAGTTTTAATGACTCATTTTTCACCCCTCTTGAGGAGTGCATTGAAAGTATAGGTTCTAAGGGTATTGCTGCCCAAGATACTCTCATGACATTTCCATTGGTAAGTTCTCAAGTGGTGCATATTCAAGGTAATATTTATGAAACACTTGGGATAGGTAAGTCAATTCCATTTCTCACATCATTAGATCATGTGACTTTTGCTATAAAGTCACCATGTAATGATCCACCACGACAAAAAAATGGTGGATTATTCGTTAACTAAGCCTCCTTGAAAAATGAGGTTCAATAGTCGAGCCAACGACTATAAATAAAAGCGCTTATTGGGAGGCAACCCAATGTTTTGGTTATTTATGTTATTTTGGTGTGATTTTATGTTTAAAGTATGTGTTTGAGTTATTTCGTTATTTTTCATTTATAGGTATTGGAAATGAAAGCAAAAGTGACCAAATGAGGTGAAAAAGGCGAAGTTTGATCAAGGAACTCAACCCCTCGATTTGAGTAATTGTTGTTTTTGATTCGTTACAAGGGGTTAAAATGCATGTTTTGATCATTTTACATGTGCATGCATTGAATATTTTAGCAAACAAATGATCTATGAAGCATTTTGAGTAATTAGGGTACCTTTTGTAATTTTGCAAAAGTTGAATTTCTGCTAAAATTCGCAGCAGAAAACGCGTTTCTCAAGAAAACGCGCCTCTGAATCGCGTTTTCATTGAATCGCGTTTTCAATTCTGTGCCTATAATGAAGAAAACGCGCCTTCAAAACGCGACAGGAAGTCGCGTTTTCTACAAAGTCGCGTTTTACAGCCTGATCAAAAATTGAAAACGCTACTTCAAATACGCGCTCCAAATTCGCGTTTTATAACACAGTAGCGTTTTCGATCCTGCAAGATCAATGTGAAGAAACGCGACCTCACAAAACGCGGCTTGTTGGCGCGTTTTGATGAGTCGCGTTTTCGGAGCAAAAAAAAAAAAAAAACAGATTCCTTGATTCTCTTTTTTCTTCTTTTCCTCATATATATTTTCTTGTACCTTGAGTTGCTTATTGTGTATTTTTTTTAGGTACATCACCAAAACAAAGGTTGAAATTACGGATCGCCGTTTTGTTTTATTAAGTCTTTGTTATCACTTTTGTTTCTCATTTTCCATTTTTAGGTTATATCACTAATGGTTACCAAATGGAACTCATGAAGCGATGAAGACAAGCGAACAACATACCTTGAACCTTCATATTCAATCACAACAATAGGGGAGTATTATTATTATTATTTTTTTTATCTTGATTTTCCTTCTTACACATTGAGGACAATGTGTATGTTAAGTGTGGGGGGAGAATTGAGATTATACACATTGTATGTGATTGAATTATTAGTTGCAAATATTGGACTTGTGTTAAAATTCAAAATTTTTCTAAAATCTTTGTCCAAAATT
>NW_020863844.1:0-13732 GCF_003713205.1 Coffea eugenioides
ATGTTGCTCTCATCGAAGTGCTTAATTCGGTTTTAAATTGAATGGAATTGCTTGAGTCCTGGCGAGAGCTGGGCAGGCGTCCGCGGATACCCTTTGGTCCGCCTTAGGGAGATGTGGGGCGTCACAGTTGGTATCAGAGCACTAGGTTAGAGGTCTATATGGGAGACATATTAGATACTCTACCTTTAAGACTCGATACGGGATGATTTAATCCTACCCTAAGTGATACTTGAGGCGAGCTAGCAACTAAGTTAGTCCTACCTCAAGTGACGAATGGGATGAACCAGCTATTAAGATAGACATGCATTGCAGGATATTGGAACTGAGTAGTGATTTAAGTTTCTAACCTGAAAAATATTATTATTGTTATTATTTTGCAGGGATGGCTGACGGAAACGGAGCCCCGGCAGCTAATGGGAATGGCCATGCGAATGGTCATTATGAGCCTCTTAGGACTATCTTCTACCGAGCTCGAGTAGGAGGGGCTCGAGTACGCTACTCACCGTATGATAGATACCCTCGATGTCCGTGTAGGTTGACTTACGCCTACCCGAGTCATGTAGTGCATGCTATGGACGACGAGCGTCGTCAGTTGGTGGATACCAACCGCGCTTTACAGGCTGAGGTAGACGAGCTTAGGCAGATGGTCGGCGCTCAGGGTGAGCGGATTGCCGAGCTCGAGGAGGTGCTAGAGGGTGAGGTAGCCACATCTGCAGTGGTTAACCAGGAGCTTCAGGATACTAGGGCTCGACTTACTAGGTTAGGACGGGATGTCCGTACTCGGGCTTTCGAGATTCTGGCTGATGCGACTAGTTTGGTTGAGGACGCTGCTGAGGTGATTCCTGATGAGGAGGAGGAGGATCCGGAGGAGGATCCCGAGGAGGAGGTTCCTCCTGATAGCCCTGCTATGGACTAGGATCTTGGTCGTGACCTCTTTTGACTTTTGACTGGTACAGTTAGGACTAGTTAGGGTGACGCGAGTCCTGAGGCCATTGTATTTTGCATGCTTGTGTGGCCTACTTTTGGGCACTTGTTCTTACTTTAGTCTTCTGTGACTAGAAGTATACTTCTGAGCACCTGTGTGCTATATTTTGTGAATTGTCCCTAACTTGCTAATTGTACGAACTTGACATGCTTATGAATGTAAATTATTGTTAATTTCAATGCTTTCTTGGTTAGTTCTAAATTCGATATAATTCTTGTTTTCTGCTTAAATTAATTTATTTCTTGCACTAGGCACGCTTAGACTAATGGAAGGATTAAGGAGTGGTCGAGGCCGTGGGCGAGCGTCTAGACAGGCCCAACCTCAGGGGGATGACCAGGGTTCGGCAACTGGACCGACCCAGGGACAGGAAAACGTTGAGGGTAACCAAGTGGCTACTGCCATCAATAGGATGACTGATATCCTAGAACGTCTAGCGGAGAGACAGGGTCCTGGACCATTTAACCAACCTGGGGGCCAGGATAGGGGAGAGGATAGAGCCCTGGAAAGATTCCTAAAGTTTAACCCGCCTAAGTTTATGGGTGAACCTGACCCCGAAGTAGCGGAGAATTGGTTAGAAAGGATGACCAACATATTCGCCGCTCTAGACTATACTGAGGATAGGCGAGTGAACTTTGCTGCTTTTCAATTTGAGGGAGTAGCCCGTGCTTGGTGGGATTTGATAAAAGGAAAATGGGAAAGAGCTCGAACCCCTTGGACTTGGGAGAATTTCACAAGGGAGTTTAATGAAAAGTTTCTTCCGCCCTTGATCCAAGAGAAAAGGGAGGACGAATTTATTAAGTTGAAACAAGGAACCCTTACGGTAGCAGAGTATGAAGGGAAGTTCACCAAACTTTCCAAATACGCTCCTGAGTTAGTAGCCGATGAACGGAGAAGGATTAGAAGGTTCATACAGGGACTTAATGTGGAACTTCAGGAGGGCCTGGCTGCAGCCCAAATCTCTACTTTTACTGAGGCTTTAGAGAAAGCGCAAAGGGTTGAGAATGCAAGATCTCAAGTGAGGGATTTCCACAATAGGAAAAGGAATTTCCCTAGTCGCACTACTGGGCAGACCAGTAAGTTTGTACACCCTTCTAAAAAGGGAAGAGGGGAAGGGGGAACGAGAACTGCTGGAGCTTCTAGGGGAGCTCTATCTAGGGGAGGTCGTAGCGGGACGGCTCAAGCTAGGGGGGCACCATCTGTTGGATCGACTGTGACCCCTCAAGTTACTTGTGGGTATTGTGGTAAATCCAACCACTCTGAGAATGACTGCTGGAGAAAGCTGGGAAAATGCTTGCTGTGTGGGAGCACTGAGCATCAAATCGCGAATTGTCCGAAATCGTTGAAGACAGGGGGAAGCCTGCAGAGGCCTGAAAAATCAACCTCTAAGCAGACCAGTGCCGGAGGGAGTCGACCGAAAGTACCGGCTAGGGTCTACGCATTGGACTATCCACAAGCTCCAGATGCGACCGAAGTGGTCGAAGGTACAATTCCAATCTTTCACCGTCTAGCTAGGGTTTTAATTGATCCGGGTGCAACGCACTCTTTTGTAAACCCTGATTTCATGAGTGGAATGGACTTGAAGCCAATTAAGTTACCATATGACTTGGAGGTTAAAACACCCACTGGGGACAAAAGTCTAATTGCTAATATGGTGTATAAGAATAGTGAAATTTGCGTGAGGGAAAGAAAATTGCTGGCCGATTTGATAGGCTTAGCGATTAAAGGATATGATGTGATCCTAGGGATGGATTGGTTAGCCCGTTATAATGCCCAACTAAATTGTAGGACGAAAATTGTAGAATTGTGTATTCCAGGTGAGGCAACCCTGAAATTGGATGTGAGGGGTAAGTTAGCCTCATCTGCACTTATTTCGGGAATTCGGGCTAGAAAATTGTTAAGTAAAGGAGCTCAAGGGTATTTGGCTTTTCTTATTAATACCCCTAACGATAAGGTGAATCTGGAGGACACACCGGTAGTAAAAGAATTTTCTGATGTTTTTCCTGAGGAATTGGAGTCTCTACCCCCGGAACGGGAAATAGCTTTTAAAATTGATTTAGCTCCGGGAACAGCACCTATATCAAGGACACCATACAGGATGGCCCCAGCTGAATTGAAGGAGTTGAAATTACAATTACAGGATTTGTTGGAACGAGGTTTTATACGGGAGAGTGATTCCCCGTGGGGAGCCCCAGTTTTGTTTGTAAAGAAGAAGGATGGGAGTTTGAGGTTATGTATAGATTATCGAGGCTTAAATGATGTTACGATTAAGAATAAATACCCACTGCCCCACATTGATGAACTGTTTGACCAACTGCAAGGGGCGGTAGTGTTTTCAAAGTTGGATCTAAGGCAAGGTTACTATCAATTGAGGATTTTGGAGAAGGATATACCTAAGACTGCTTTTAACTCAAGGTATGGGCACTTCGAGTTTGCAGTAATGCCTTTTGGGTTAACCAATGCACCTGCCGCTTTCATGGATTTAATGCATAGGGTTTTTAAGCCTTACTTGGATCAATTTGTGGTGATTTTCATTGATGACATTTTGGTGTATTCTAAGAATGTGAAAGATCATGAGAAACATTTGAGAATTGTTTTACAAATCTTGAGGGAACATCAGTTATATGCTAAGTTTAGCAAGTGTGAATTCTGGCTAAAGGAAGTGACTTTCCTAGGACATATAATTTCTAAGGATGGGATTAAAGTGGATCCAGCTAAAGTGGAAGCTGTTTCGAAATGGAAACGACCGGAAAACCCAACGGAAGTTCGGAGTTTTATAGGATTAGCAGGGTATTACCGGAGATTCATCCAGGATTTTTCGAAAATCGCTGGACCTATGACTGAGTTGACCAAGAAAAATGGAAAGTTTATTTGGAATTCTAAGTGTGAAGGAAGTTTTCAGGAGTTGAAAAGACGGTTGACTAGAGCGCCTGTTCTAGCTCTACCAAATGGACATGATAGTTTTGTGGTTTACACCGATGCATCTAAGGAAGGTTTGGGATGTGTTTTGATGCAAAATGATAGAGTGATAGCTTATGCCTCCAGAAAGTTGAAACCGCATGAAGGAAACTATCCGACCCATGATTTGGAGTTAGCGGCTGTGGTCTTTGCTTTGAAGAAATGGAGACACTATTTATACGGAGTGACATTTGAGGTTTTTACCGATCACAAAAGCCTTAAGTACTTATTTTCTCAGAAGGAACTGAATTTGAGGCAACGTAGATGGATGGAATTTCTGGAAGATTATGACTGCATTATTAAGTACCATCCTGGGAAGGCCAATGTAGTGGCCGATGCTTTGAGCCGTCAGGTACAAATGGCTGGATTGATGGTTAAGGAATTTCGATTGTTGGAGGAAGTTAGTTATTGGAATCCTCGATTAGAACCAAGGAAAGTGATTTTGGGGAATATTGTGATAACCTCCACTCTATTGGAACGTATTAAGGAATCTCAGGAAAAGGACCCTGAAATGCAGAAGTTGGTGGAGAAAGTCAAGATGGGAGACCAGACCGATTTCACTTTGGGATCCGATGGAATATTAAGATTTCGAAATCGGGTGGTTATACCAAAGGATGAAGGGCTTAGAAAAGAAATTTTGGAAGAGGCACACCGATCAAAGTTTACAGTACATCCAGGAGGGAATAAAATGTACCAAGACTTGAAGAGTCTATATTGGTGGAAAAATATGAAGAAGGAAATTGCCCAATTTGTTCAGACATGCTTGGTTTGTCAACAGGTTAAAGCCGAACATCAGAAACCATCTGGACTTTTGCAACCTCTAGAAATACCTGAGTGGAAATGGGAAAATGTTACCATGGACTTTGTATCAGGCTTACCAAGGACACAGAGAGGCCATGATGCCATTTGGGTGATAGTAGATAGATTGACTAAGTCGGCTCATTTTCTGCCGATTAATATGAAATATCCATTGGAGAAGTTGGCCAGATTATACTTGGATGAGATCATTAGACTACATGGTATACCTGTGAGTATTGTGTCGGATAGGGATCCAAGATTTGTTTCGAGGTTTTGGCAAAAGATGCAAGAAGTGTTGGGGACTAAGTTGAACTTTAGTACCACCTATCATCCCCAGACTGATGGACAATCTGAAAGAACGATTCAAACTCTTGAGGACATGTTGAGGACTTGTGTACTGGATTTTGGAGAGAATTGGAGTAAGTTCTTGACTTTAGTGGAATTTGCATATAACAATAGTTTCCACTCTTCTATTCAAATGGCTCCGTATGAGGCACTTTATGGTCGGAAGTGTAGATCCCCAATTTGTTGGGATGAAGTAGGTGAACGGAAAATCTTAGACACGACCACTGTATCTTGGATTGAGGAGGCTAATGAAAAGGTGAAATTGGTACGGCAAAGAATTCAAACCGCTCAGAGTAGACAAAAGAGTTATGCCGACAATCGGAGGAAGGATTTGGAGTTCACTGTTGGAGATATGGTATTTCTCAAGATTACGCCTTTAAAAGCAAGTTTGATGTCCGGAAAAGGGAAGAAATTACAACCAAGGTTTGTAGGGCCATATAAGATTATTCAGCGAGTTGGGAATGTAGCCTATAAGCTGGAATTACCACCGAGTTTATCTCGTATTCATAACGTGTTTCATGTGTCCATGCTTAAGAAGTATCATCCAGACCCCTCTCATGTTTTACAACCGGAGAATATTGAGATTGATGAAACCCTGACCTATGAGGAGAGACCGGTAAAACTTCTGGATCGAAAGGTGAAGGAATTGAGGAACAAGCAAATACCACTAGTGAAAGTTCTATGGAAGAACCATGGAGTAGAGGAAGCAACATGGGAAGTTGAAGAGACAATCAGGGAGAAGTATCCAGACTTGTTCACCGACCAAGGTAAATTTCGAGGACGAAATTTTCTTAAGGGGGAGAGGATGTGAGGACTCGCAAAAACTATTATTTTATGCCTAATTTATGGCTTAATAAATTATTTAATTGGATTTTATTTCCAAGGAATATTTTCTAGTCTTATGAGACCTAAACGCATGATAATATAACCTCGTTATATTTTTAAAATGATTCGTTTCGAAAATTAATTTCCTAGAGCGCGTTTAGTAAAAATAGTGAATAGTACTTGGAGATTTTATCCGCGTAGTAGCCCGATAAGTTTGGAATATTAGAGACTTGTACTATGGTACTAAAATAGGTAATCTTAAGTATAAATATTCAAGTGATAGTTAGTGGTGCAATCGTTATAAGAATTTTTCGAAAGTTTCGCGTTATAGCGGTAAAATTGACGGTACGCGTTTTCACACGCGCGACTTCATTTGAGGGACTTTAGACCCTTATTCCGGGACAATTAAGAGTGAATAATATTTACAAGAATATATATGCCTTGGAGGTTTAGTGCACTAGTGAACCAAACGCGCGAGAAAAATCGAGTCCAAACGCACCCTAAATTGCACTATTTCCAGTTGACTTTGAGGTGCATTTTGCACCACACAAAGAATCTTCCTTTGGAAGCCAATTGCATCAGCACTCTCTCTCTCTTCACCTCACTTGGCCGAACAACAAGAAGGAGAAGAGCTCTCCATTGTCTTCATTTTTCATCTTCAATCCATGCACTAAAATCCACCCAAATCACACCAAACTTGGAGATCTCTTAGCAAACCACTTGGAGACTACATCTAACTAAGGAGGAAGGGAACTCTCACGGTTTCTTGGAGCTTCAAGAGGGCCGAAAATTCTGACCTTGCAAACCAAAGGAGTAGGTAATGATCAACTCTTGGATTCTTATCTTTTGGAGATTATATGACAAGATTAAGCTCATACATGCACTTAGTTACTTGTTTATGGTGTAAAAATGTGATTGTGGGCTCTTGGAATTCCCACACTTGGGTTGTTGTTGCTGATGTGATGATTAATGGTGATTATATTGTTGGTTTAGTGATTATAATGATGCATTAGTGATGGGTAATTAGTGGAAACCTCATTGGGTGTAAGAGGCTAAACTTCCGATTTTGCCCCTGCTATGTTCGGCCATTTCCAGGCCAAATTTTAATGGTTTAATGGCTTGAATTGGATGTTTATAGGATGTATTAGATGTGTGAAAAATTTCATTGGAAAATATTGAGGGTTGATGGAGCAAATGAATTTTTTTTCGAAACCAGCAAATCTGGAAACTGATTCGCGTATGTCTCTGACCAGCAGTAGTATTTTAGCTATAACTCTGTCCTCGGATGTCGAAATCATGTGCCGTTGGTGGCGTTTGAAACTAGACATTCCTAGCTTTAATTTGGTATAAAATGCACGTTCTGATTCTTTGTGACCAAGTCGAACCAAATGTTTTAAGTTCGCTGTCCTGCCACTCTGTTCATCTGGAATGAAGTGTTCAGGCAGCAACTTGATGCCCGAATTTGAACCAGATGGGTGCCGAATTTGGAAATGATTTCTTCTGTGATATTTTAGTCCTATGAATGTATTTTCCAACGGCGTGAGCCATGCTCGATTTCGAGCTATATTGACTGATTTGTGACTGAAACAAGTGGACTGCTCTGCTTTGGAAAACCATGATGTTTGGACTGGTTTGGAACCAAATCTTGTAGTGAACTTGTTAGTTGATGTTTTTGATATTAAACACTACCAAAGATATTATGGGTGTATCTTAGACCCTTATTTTTACAAATGAACCATGGTTGGATAACCTTCTTGGTTGAACGATTGGAAATTTGGGAAATGAAAGTCAAAGGCAGAATGCCTTAGGAATTTTCTTGAACTGCGGTTGGCTCATTAACTACCTTGCCGAAGGTATTTTTCCCCGAAATTCGATAGAGAGATACTTTCCATATAGTATTGAAATACTGCCAATTTTGGTGCCGATTCAAGTTCGTTTCGATACCCAATTGAATTACTAAAGTTAGAGGTTCAAATCTGGAAAATTCTCATCCAGTCTTGAATTTCCCCAACTTCGGGCTACCGTATCTCGGTACTCGAAACTCCGATTCTTGATCCGCTTGTTTTGTCATACACTTCACTTGCAACACTAATTGAGCTGAAAATTTCAGAGGCCGGTTTGCAACGTGCGAATCGTGCCGAATTTTCAAAGTTGGCCAAAAACCAACTTCATTCTGCCTTGTAAACTGAAGCTGCGTCTTCAAGCCCATTTTTGACCACTTTCCACTTCGATTCATGGAAAAGTGTCTTCTAGGAACTTATAGTACTCTCTAAGAGGTTTCCAACGGTATAAAGTTTTCCAATTCTCGACTTATACCGAGCGAGTTATGATTTTTCAAAGATTATCGTAAAAGTGGAAAATTTTCCAATTTCAAAGAAATAGAGTTTTTCAAAAAACTCTTTATTCTTTTGATGTTCTTAAACGTTTTGTTTACGATTTTCATGATAAAAACTCAAATAATATTGTACATGATAAAAGGCAAGTTGAACCTCGATTTACGTGTAATTGAGGTTCCCTTTTTCGAAATAATTCTTAGATTGTACTAGTGTACAATCTTTCTTGATAAGTGGGTTAATTGTGTGATTATCCACTATTAAATTGCCAGGCGTGCAAGGAGACCTTCAAGAGGATCTCACCGCGGACACTTGAACTCCCAGAAAATAATTCTTATTGAATTGCTCGGTGAGTGTCAAGTGTATGAATTTGATACTTGCTTATTGTGATACTTGTTGGGAGTTTTAAAAATAAGGGCGGGTGCGTACTTTATCGCACTCGTTCTAATTTCAAATGAATGAATGAATGAATGAAATGTATTGAATGAATGAATGAAATGCAATGTCATGTCATGAATGCTTGTGTCGTTGGAGTGAATCTCCTCGACTACCAAACGAATGGGGGACGCCCAAACTCATAGGCCGTCCTTAGACTCGAGCCAGCAATGGGCTTGGTCGGGGATTTGGACGAGCCATGAGATACACATAAGCTCGACCTAATAAGAGGTCTTGCTTGGCATACTCGTTGAGTATCGCCCAATTATGGTCATTGTGGGCCCTTGGGGTGTACGGTGGACGGAGGGAAGAAAGTGGTGATCTACGGAAATGGAAATACCGACCCGGTTGACAGGAGGGTCAATGCGGGAAAGTATACGAATGACATCGACAGATCGAGTGGAATTTAGCTCCTGAGAGCTACTATATCCTTGAATTGTTTCTGATTACTTTTCCTGTTTGAATAATTGATTATTGAAAAGACATGGTTTTATTTATTAAATTGGGATTGTTATTTGACTAAGTGATTGCATGTGTGTTCTTGGCCTCACGAGCGTTAGCTCACCCTATAGTTTTGTTTTCCTTAACAGGACCGACTCTTGGAGAAATATGGAGAAACCATCCGTTGTAATTTTGTTAAGACTCCTGTTATATATTTTGACTAGGCCCTGGTTTGGGTTGTGCTTTTGGAAATTGAAAACTTGAAAGGTTTGGGCCCTGATGTGTACTTTGAATTTAAGTCGTTTTATGATTACCGATGTACTGGTTATACATTAAGTGACTTATTAAGCTTGAACGCTTCCGCATTATTGTATTCATGTTGCTCTCATCGAAGTGCTTAATTCGGTTTTAAATTGAATGGAATTGCTTGAGTCCTGGCGAGAGCTGGGCAGGCGTCCGCGGATACCCTTTGGTCCGCCTTAGGGAGATGTGGGGCGTCACAGGGAAGGGAATGCACTTCGGCAGAAATGGAAATGTTAGTGTTTTTAAGAGTTGGCCGAGGATACTTTGTGGTTGCATGGAAATTTTTGGGATAGTGGAGGGTATTTTAGTCTTTTCACGTTTCCTCCAAATTTCTACTCAAGTCCTCAATTCTAATCTAATTCCAAAGTTTACCCCAAATATAATTTGAATGCCTAATAATGTACTAATCTTACGAGAGTTCAATTATCGAACTTTTTATGTCCTAAGTATACTTAGTATATTTATATCGATTTTGTTATAATGCTAAGTTTCCAATTAACACTTAACCTTATTAGGGATTAAAATGAGCTATCGAAATTTCGAAGAATTTATATTAAGGCAATAAAATTACTCTAACTCAAGAAATATTAATTTACCATAGCGAAACCAAGTATGTTAATATTTTGGCACAATTATATTATTAATCACATAAAATTATTTCAACGTACTTATTTAAAAACAAGTAGATATAATGCTAGAATTTATTAAAGGATTAAAATTGCAATGGAATATGCATTGATATCTATATATATTTTTTTTCGAGGTTCTCACAATAATCACATACTAACATACAATGTGAAGGAATTTAAACATCATGTTCAAAGTCATGCAGAAGATTTAATGATGAATCTTTCAAAAAAATACCAAATTACAAAAGATTTCTTCCTCACTTTAGCATCAATGCTTAGGGGGAATGATCACTTTTCTCATTAGCTCATCCTTCAGAACCAAACAAGTGGGTATTGTTCATGATTTTGTGCTGGCTTAGAGAAATGGTATCTCCGAATCTGTCTTGTTTTTATGCCCAAATTGTATCTAACCCATTCAATATCATATCTTAGTGAGACAAATAGTTTGTCACCCTTATTTCTTTAAGAAAACTCAGTCAATATATAAGCTCTATAAGCTTGTAATATACTGGTAGAAACGATAGTTAAACATATGGAAACGGGTTATAGTCTTATGATCATGAGTGATTGGTAGATTCCTTAGGAGCATGATCCTTACATGGAATTGTCATGAAAGATAAGTCAGCGATGGACTTTATGAGCTTATAATACCGCTTCAAGACGACAGTTAAAGAAATAAGATTTTTAAGGACATTGCACTTAAAATCGCATTCCTTTCCAAAAAATTGCCCCAGTTTCGGATTCAAAGATCTTGGACTTTATTTGACTTTTATTATCACTCACTAGGGGATTCAGTGTTGAATTTCTTTGCATTTTTTCTCATTTTCTCTGCTCTTTTTTCTCTTCACATTTTCCTTTTTCTTTGTCTTCTTCCCTTTTTTTTCAATACCGCAATACCAAAAATGATAGAATTGAGAATCCCCTAACTTTTTAGATTATAAATGCCCCATTTCTCTCATTTAAAAAAAAAAAATATTGGAGCCCAAATATTAATGGTAGAATCAAATTTTCCCAACTTGTAATTCCTTCTCTTCTTTTTAATTTTAGCATTTTTGCTTTTTTTTTTCTTTTTGAAAAATTCTCCAATCTCCTTCCCCAATGTGGGGTGTGATCATAAGTACTTTTGAAAAGAACCACCCATTTTAACTCAAATAAGGATGCAAGGGATAAACAGTGTATAGATTCTAGAAACGATGGCCAAAGCATCATTCTTACGCCTCATGACAACCAAAGTAAATAATAGTTTATTGAGAATCTATTCCCTTTTGATATTTGAAAATTTTCCCAATGTAGGGTAATGATCATTAAGGCTCTTATTTGAAACTAAATTATTCCTTTAAAGGCTCAAATGGGAGAGCAAATGATAAAATCTGTATAGATAGAGAAACGAACGCATGAAGTATCATTCCAAATTTTCAAAACAAATAAGAAGTAATGTACATTTTTGCTTTCACTTAGATGTGGATTGAATCTGGTTAGACATAGTAGGCATTTTTCAATCAAAGATTGCCCCAATTTGCAGTTTGTCAATCATTGTGACTGATTTTTTGGGGGGTTAATAGAAGTGGGCAAAATATGAATTGTAGAGTGAAGGAGAAAAAGGTATGGCATTGGGTCTTTTGAGACAGACCAATCAGTTTGAGTGACTTCTTTTAATTCCGAGCACTCTTATTGTATAGTTCGGATCACCAATCTAGTATATGCAAAGATTTTAGAAAACATACACTTGTGAATTTTCAGCCAAAAGGTTGAAAAATCTCAACTTAGTCTTACTTCTTGAAATTCATCGTGAAATCTCCCAATGAGCAAAATAAAGAATGAAATGTACATGAATATATACAAAACAATAATTGTCTAAATGAAAAACTTCATTATTGCAAATGTTTGAAACAATTTTTTTTGTACAACTATAATACAAATGATAACAAAAAAATCTCTAAAAGACACACTTTCATACATACACACACACACTTTTTCTTTCTTTCTTTTGAGACAAAATGTGTTAGAAATAATGAATCATAAAATCTTTGAGATGCTTTATGTGAGAACCCTTACTTAAAAATATAATTTCCCCTAAACTACTTACATTTGCCCTAAGACTAAATAAATTTATAACTTTCCTTGCATTGCATTCTACATGATTTGTAACATCTCCTTGATTTTAACCTTTCCTTGCATTGCATTCCTTGCCTTGGTTAGGTTGAAAGGGTGCCTTAGATTTTATCCTTGCCTTCCCTTTCTTCAACCGTGACTCCCGAGCCTTCTTTCTTGATTTTCAAAAATTTGGAGTCATTTAAAAAGAATTTTCTCTACTTTTTATTTAAAATTCATTTTAGGTGACTTGGTACACCTTAACTCAATACCAAGTGGCGACTCCTTTTTTTTCGTTAAAAACCCTTTTTAAACTATTATTTTGGGTCAAAATCGTCGTCATTTAAGTCAAATTTTAGGCCCATTTTCTTTATTTATTTTCTAAAAATCTAAATCTATTTTTCATTCAAAAATTAATCAACAATCCATTTTTATAAACCCGTAATTTATTTTATTTCAAAAAAATGGGGCACGACAGCTTGGCGACTCCACCGGGGATTTTAGAGGGTCCAAACATCTGATTTAGTCGATTCTTTTTTTTCCTAACCTTTTTATATATCACATTTAGAGGTTTTAGGTTGCATTTTTTCCTTCTTAGGGTTTCTTGCATTTTAACACACTCAACCGTCTCGATATCCGTGTATTTGATGAATAATGTGTTTTCTTTCATTCACTTATGCTATATATCGCGCTTGCATCTTGGGGTAGGGAAATAGTCACCCTAGAACTTTCACCCGCATTTGATGGTATTTTATCCCTCCCTTCAAAAGGAAGTACTTCATACGTGCATACGTTTTCCTTTATAACCCCTCATTTCTTTTTATTTTTAGTGGTTGTCATACCACTCCACCCGATTAGGATTAGGATCGATCCACTTGGACATGTGGCCGTGGCACGACGTGCGCGTAGCAATGTCCAAGTGATCATTCGAACCGCCGACACTTAGGCCTTGGATTGATGACCTTTCGCCTTTGGTCTGAAAGTTTGGGAGCCTGAAACCTTATTGAGTCTAGATGCATTAGTGAGCCTAACCTCATGCATCCATATTAGAAATCACCCAGGATAGAGTCGACCGTACCTAACTAGGAACATTAGGCACAAAGGGAGGGATTCCACCCCTCTTTTCTTATTTTTCTTTTTACTTTTTATCATCTAAATTGCCCTAACGTGTTATGTGATTATTTGTTGAACTAATATTTTCTTGTTTTCTCCTTTTTTTTTGCATTCACAAATGCTAGAAAATAAGAGATCTGGAATGATACTCTTTTAGAACCTACCCTCTTAGATAGGTTATTGCACATTTGAATTCTGATGTATTGCATTCGTAGGTTAATAAGTGCACATTATTTTAGGCCCACCCTGGCATACAAAAGGTCCCTTAGGTCATGTTTTCATTTTTTAAATTGCATATTTAAATTGCTTTGATAAATTGGCATCATGCATAAACTTTAGAGAGAATGCCAATTAGGGAATCTCACGTTAGAAATAAACCACCTTATGTCTCGGATATGTAATCCAATGAGACTTGCACATTTTTATTTCTTGTACCATCCAAAGGGGTGGTGCACAAGGTAAGGTAGGATCTGATCCCT
>NW_020863845.1:0-9548 GCF_003713205.1 Coffea eugenioides
GATTAGTTCTGTTTTTCATTAGTTCTTTTTGCTTTGATTACTCAAAAAAAAAAAAAAATATAACAAAGATGGAAGAGTTGAATGACCAAAAAAGTAGTAAAGCCGAAGATACCTCGAAAAAGACAGTTAGGTAATTAGTCGGGTACTTTTTGGTTAAGTGGTTCTATGCTTGTTAGTGGTTGGGTTTGTGCATGTTGCCCTGCTTATCAAGTGATAAAGATGACACTAGATCAAGGAATGTGACCGTTTGGTGTTATTTGATATGGTGGTCGGTGTTGACTATTGCTTGGCCTGGTGTCGGCATAGTTTGTGTTTGGCCCGTGCAATGTCATGTGAATGTGTAGTTATGCTGGAGATTTTCACTGCGATCAATCATGGATGAACTAGGTTCTTATTAGTTCTTTGTAGACACTTTCTGGAGCTTGTGATGTCTTTTTGGAGAGCTACTTAACTGGAACAATCAAGAAAAAGACGAAGGTGAGCGTATGTATATCTTGTTTGCTCTAAGTTTGTTGTGATTGAGTGGGTATACGCACGATGGGCGGTGATGCAACATTTCTAGAACGCTTGCTATTTGTTGTACATGGTCAAGCGACCGATGCTTTTGATATGAACTGCGGATGCAATGCTTTGAAATGATAAGGGGGCATTTAGTGATTTACCCTCTTCAACTATCAAAAATCAGCACGCTCATTTTATATATTTTTCTCAATAGTGAACCAATTTGAGCTTTTGTCCTTGCGTTTACTTGGTTGATATCCCGCATTTGTTAACGTCCAAGACCGTCGGTTTAAGCTTTTTGGTATAACTCCTTCTGTGTTCTTAATTGGATGTCCTGAAATCATGGAGCATTGTGCACCATCTGACGTAAACGAATTTGGGGTCTGTAAAGTTGTCTCGTCGATACAAGACTTTAGTGAGTCTCTAGTAATCTCTGATTGTCTATACCGAGACTTGTTTAAAAGGAAGGAAAATTAGCGTGAAATACATTTGTTTCGCCACTTGCCCCCCGTTCAAAAGGACTTTGGCTTGAACAGGGTCAGTTGTCCACACCCGCCTTACATTCGAGACTTCTTCCTGACTAAAAAAAAAAAAAAAAAAAAAAAAAAAAATCACTTCTGAAGAGGACCTTCAGTGGACCAGAGGGACTAATGGGCTACAAGGCATGCCCACTTATTAGCGCCTTCGCTGAGCAGTATGCCAAAAAAAAAAAAAAAAAAAAAAAACAAAAAATTGGGCAACTACTTTGTATATCATGTGTGTACACCGCAATGGAAACTCGTTCTTGTTAGTGGACAACTTTCTCACGGTAAAGTTATATTCGTGTCTACTTGTGAGTTCATCGCGAAAACGTCATACTTCTTGTACACATATTTACCCACCTTACGCGTTTATATGACCTTCTTACCTCGCTCTTACATTTTGCACTGAGCCCTCATTTCAATTACAACCCTAATAAAGTCCCTTTGATTTATGTGTTTAGTTCACTTTTAAGTGGTGGAGATGTGATAAACGTGCAAGCTTATGGTAATGGCATTCCGTGATGTTGAATTGAGCGTTTCTAGTATTCATATATATTCTTTGAATTACAACATGTCCGGTGTGTTTTACCTTCGGTGATATTGTCAGGGACCCTAGATGCTTGTGTTAGTATAGACTACTACATGGCCTCTGCTCTCTTGGTTGTACTTATGAGCTCCGAAATGCTTGAGGGCAAGCATTGTCTAGGTGTGGGGGGATTTGATAGAACGGTTATTTGGCGTATTTTGGACTGTTATTTTGTCCTAATTTTGACTACTCACGGTGCTAAGAACTGGAGTTTCACTCATATTCGACATTTGTGTGCATTGTAGGTGGTCGGCATAGAAAATGATCTCGCGAGGCAAAATTCCAGAAGACTTTGCATTTCAGAGCGTGGCCACGCCTTGGAAGGTGGACGAAACCGAAGGCCGGACTGCGGTCCACGTGAACCGTGAGGAGCATGGGATTAAAACTCCAAAAGCTAGCTTTTGTTGCAATCAATTGGGCCAGACGTTTGTTTTCTTCTTGACTTCTCCTGGGCGGCGCTACATATAAAAAGAAAAAAGGAGATTCAGAATCAGGGGATCAAGACCCTAGCTTTAGTTTTCTTTTGGCTACTTTTTGTCAGACGGCTCCCTTCGCTTTTGTTTCTTCTTGGGCAGCAAATTAGATAGGGAGATTTACATCGAATAAAAACAGTAGCTTTAGGTTTTTTCTTGCCCGAGGCGCTAGAGGTCCCTTTCTCTTTTGACTTTCAACTTTTCCGCTGGACAGTTCCTTCGTAGCTTTTTGCTTTGTAATTGCGATTCTGAAGCAAAGACGAAGGCAGGGCCTTCTCTATTGTTATTGCAATTAATTCCTTCCCCCAATTCTTCGTCAAATAATTGAATGAATTCAATTAAATCACGCGGGATTGACACGATGAGGAGCGGCTAATTCTCTCCTCTGCCCAAAGGTCGACGCGAGGGCGCGGTCCATAATATCTGTGAGATCTAATCGAATCTTCATTATTTCTTCCAAGTTATTGCTATTCGTGCGTTTTCTGAATTAATTGTTCATGGGTATTTTATTAATTGAATATCAACGGCCGGATATTTGATTTAATTTAATAGCCTATTGCCATGTTAATTAAATAGAATCCGTAATTGTTCATTTAGTTAGCACCTCGTGGCAACCACCATAATTGGTTTTATGTTGGGGAAACGCAAGATCTAATTTAAATAAACCCTCTTAGCGTGTTTATTGGTTAGGGTTGGGTTCTTCTGGCTTTAATGCAATTGGGTAATTAAATTCCTACGGTCGTACCTAGGGTTGTTATCTGGTTAGAGAAGCAGTCAATGGTCGTACCTTGACTGTCGAAAAAGTAAGGAAGAGCTGGTTGTCAGAGCTTATTGATGGCTATAACCAACCTAGTGATAAATGGGTGAAATATCTTTGCATCGATGAGCATTTAATTGGACCGTGCCTGAGCAGTTGATCCTTTGGGTAGAACTTTTGTTAATTGCTATTTTCAGTGAATTGTACTTTGTGAGTTAGTTTTGAATTTTGTTTGTTTTATTTTATTTTATTTGTGTGCCTCCCATTGAAAATCCCCCAATTCTGTTCTACTGATTTGGAAAGAAATAATTTCCTACCTGCTCCCTGTGGATTCGACCCTACTCACCGCTATATACAAAAATCTGTATTTTTCTCGAGTAGGTATTTATTATTGCACAGGTTCGGCACCTGTCAGATTCTTCAAGTCAACAAATGCTAAACTTTGTTTTATGGTTTATAAATCTACAGTTCTCACGGCTTCCCCTATCTCCGCTTGAAATTATATATGTGATCTCCCTAATCCAACCGCATGTTATATCCTAAGCCTTCCCAGTAATGTCTTCTTTTTTTTATTACAATGTACACATCTATGTATGAAGTTGGGGAAAGTGTTCCCTGTCAACAATTGAACACCAATCAATATCTCCATTTTTATCTTCTCTCTTTAGTGTTAATTGCATTCTCAATCATTCATCTCTCTACATCACAATTTATTATGTCATCAGTGTTGGGGGCCTTCCTTATCATCTTTCTCAACTTCCAATCCATGCAAACAAATTTGGGCCAAGATTTTTGGTTTTCTAGCATTTCAAAATAATTAGTTAAATGAGGAACGCTGACTCAAGTATTAATATAACTCATCTCTAGGCGTTTCTTGCAACTCCCCTAGAAGTTTCCCCATGGCCTTCAGTGGCAACCTTGGTCTTAGTTGCTTATCAATCATAAGCATGTAGAAACTTTAAGTAAAATAAAAAAAAAAAAAAAAAAAAACTCTTCTCCTCAATGCCCAAAAGAATTTGAAGAATCAACATTGTTAATCTCCTCAATTCTCATATACTTCTGGGCAAACAAATATAACAAGATGACAAAGTTGCAATAATTGATGGCTTAAATTATATATTATCAATCTCCACGCTATAGCCCATTCACCAAATTTGTCTGCGTCTCCACGTTATAACAAGGGATTAGGTAGGAAATGAGGATAGATCTTTCCTGTCAACAACTATGTAATTATTTTGTTTTTAACAAGTGTAAGTAATTTATGGATTAAACATAAAGGAGTGACTAAATACAACTATTCTGTGTCAACTGTCAAGGCCTTCATTCCAATTGCGTCCCCTAGTTGTAGAGTAGGCGTGGATAAAATGCATGTTCTCCAGTCACGCCTCTGTGCTTCCTGTAGGTAAAATGAAACTTTGCCAAAGCTTTTCAGCAAGTCATGAATGATGGTGCCATAAATGATAAATCCAACCGTATGCCTCCTTCTAAGAAGCTACATGATGAAATGGACAACATAAATAAATATGTTAATAAATTTCCACCAACTTCTCCACTTCCAATGATAAATTAATGTAATTTCTCAAATCTTTCACGTAACCTTATGTTGTTTTCCTTGTATGTGAGCAATTACCAATTACGATTGTCCATTATGAAGAAAGGGGACCCATGTCCATGATAAACGCTTGCCAAGAACTCCTTCATTTTCATACATAGTAATTTTTTTAAATTTTATGATTATACATGTCATATGGACTTGGACCTTTATTTTACATATAAATTTATGTGCACCTCTTCTTCAGATTCCGATTATGTGCGGAATTAATTATTACAAACGAATTAATTATTTCTAACTCAATGTTTACAAAGACAAAAGAGATATGGAGATTGGATGAGGAAAGTTCACAGCATGATGCGGTAAAGCGTTCAGTGAATGGACATCCCAGAGTCTTTGCCGCACCATTTCCTGGAAACGTCCCCTGCTTCCTTAATTTCATTAAGTCATCAAAATGGCAATATGGCATGGCATGATCGAGCAGAATAGTATGATGTCGTCACAATAATTTGGGAAAATTTAAAAAACAAAAACAAAGAATAGGAATATTAACAGTCTCTAAGTAGGTTGTAAATTTTACAAAATTTGTAACTGGGGCATTGACAGGTGCCGAACCTGTACAATAATAAATACCTACTCGAGAAAAATACAGATTTTGTATATAGCGGTGAGTAGGGTCGAATCCACAGGGACTGGGGATAACTCGTTCCTTCTAGAGTCCAGAGTATGGGGGGTTTTGGATTAAATGCTAACTAAATAAATTAACTGCAGAAAATAATTGATTAAAGAAATAATTAAGAGAAACTCTAGCCAAGGGTACACATCAGAAATGGTTCATGCACTGATCATTGATGCAGAAATAATTCCAACATTTAGCAATAGATTAGTTATAGTTGTC
The DNA here is from genome assembly GCF_003713205.1 of Coffea eugenioides. Taxonomy (NCBI): domain Eukaryota; kingdom Viridiplantae; phylum Streptophyta; class Magnoliopsida; order Gentianales; family Rubiaceae; genus Coffea; species Coffea eugenioides. Next base: position 5,289 of record NW_020863845.1, read on the forward strand.
ATGCACGCGATAAACAACCAACCCTTCCTTAATTTCTCGATAGCTAAGGTACGACCGTTAGCTATTTCTCTAACCCAAAAATAACCCTAGGTACGACCGTAGGATTTAATTTCTAGATTGCATTAATAATTAGAAAGGCCCAATCCTAACCAACAAACACGCTACGAGGGTTTGTTTAAATTAGATCATATGCCCCCCTGACATAAACCCAATTACGCCAGTTGCTACTGAGGTAGAGATAACGAACAATTACGGATTCAATTACCCCTATTTAGCAAAAATAGCCTATATGAATAATTAATTATTGCGCACTAATCAATCATACACAAGGCCATAGCAATTAAAATCAAGGAACATATAAATACCAATAAATGAAGAAAATAATTAAAACAGATTCGATCTCACAGTAGTTGTCGAACCAAATCGTCAGTTGTCCCCTTGACTAGAAAAGCTTAACCACGCCTCATGAGAAAATCTCCCCGTTGGGGAATATTGTCGAACACCTGGCGTGTGTCAGAGGCCAATCTAAGGAAAGAAAGAAAAGAAACTAAAACTAAAGCCCTCGATGTCTTTTGCTTCTGTACGTTGTCCCCTTTTAAAGCAACAAAAGAAAGATAACTAAAAGCTATCTAGGTGGTCCCCACACATGTGGACAAAGCCTCCAAAGTACTTCTTTCTCCAAGTCTCTCTACGTAGCTTCTTTTGAAGAGCCCAAATGACTAAATGCCTTTCACTAGCTTGTGGTCCCCACCAATTCAAGGGCCCAAGAATTGAAACCCTTAGAAGTTTCCATATTTTCCATAAAATCCCTCCTTTTTGGTAGTTTTCTACTTCATTCCTGAAATTAAGTCCAGATACCAAATATGAGTAAATATTAACAATTAAGCAATATTTGGCAAGGATAAAAAGGGAGATTAATAATAAAATAACCAATAATTAACACCCTATCAATTCCCCCCACACCTAAATCATGCTTGCCCTCAAGCATGGGAACAACAATTGAACACCAAAAGTTGACCATGGCTGTTACTCCAACTACCGTATTGCCAAGACACCAAGAAAATCATATATCAAGCGACACAGGTCAAGATCCAAGAAAAATCACCCCGGTTAGCATCTAAACTACCAACTCCTCCAATTTAAAGCAAACTAATCTAAGAAAAAGGAATGGTTGCTCACATTTATCAGTAAATGGTCCAGCTATTAACCAAAATCTCGACATTCAGAGCACAAACCGGCAAGCTGACTTATTCACATACTAACACAATCTTTACTTCACTTCTTTTTCCTTTTTCCTTTCACTAAATGCCCCTTTTTTTTGTTTTTTGTTTTTTGTTTTTTGAATAGCAAAAGACTTAGTCTATAGCCCTTAGAGCCTTTTGACGCGAACTCCAACATTTGACAGATGGAGGAGCCCGGTTACTCAGCTCTAATCGCTACAGGACCACGCACTCATAGCAATTACTTCCTTTTGACGCGAGAATCGACACTTTAGGTGAAGATCCCCGGTTACTCAGTAGTGATAACTAGAGGAGTACAGTCACCTCTTATTTATAACCATATAGCACAATAACTAAAAATAACACAAAAATAACAGCAGCCAGCCTCAAATTTCCAAACATGGAGAACTAAAATTAATAATTGGACCAATTCACAAGAAAAATGCCAACAATCATTCCCTATGCCTAGAAAAGTTAACTAAAAATTAGAAAAGTCAAGCAATTATTGATATTCACCAAAGAGATGTTCCTGAACTCAACCACATCAACTCGATACCTTGTATTAATAAACTTGGCAATAGCAGAATTAGAGACAACAATCCAGCATCAAACTTGGTATTCATATGAAGACTAACCACTAGGAAAAAAAAAGAAAAGAAAATAAACGAAAAAGGAGATAAATATCAAACTAAAAATAAAGGAAAAACCTTTAGAAACTAAAAATAAAAATACTAGCACCCAAAACTGACCCCCCCACACCTAAGTCACACATTGCCCTCAATGTGATAATGTAACAACAGAAGAAAAGAGAGGGGCAACGGTACTTCCCTGAAGTCATCAAAACAGGGGCGGTTCAGGTGGAAATTGAGGATCAAGGCCTGCATGGGGCATAAAAGCTGCCAAATTCTGCGCATGGGATGCAGGTTGACGTCAATGTGGGTCATCCGAGTTGCTAGTCGTTCAACTCGCATCTGGAGCTGGTGCCATTCGTCAGCCCCTGGGGTAGGAGGAGGCTGCGAGTGTCTAGGTGTCCTAAACCTAGAAGCGGATCTTGGCCTTACCATGATCTTTAGATGTCACTCTAATCACAAGGGACTACAATTGCCAACAGATAATGGAAACAGGAATTTCAAAGTAATAACAATTTTTTTGTTTAAAACCAACCCAATGAACAATAGGCACAATTCAATCACCCACAGGTTATACGAATACCTGAACACTAATAACAAATGCAATCAATGAGCCCCTGTGGTCCAAATGTAGTCAAATTCAGAATCAAGGCAGTCCAATCATGCAGCAAGTGCTCCAAATAGCTTAGTAAAGGAAACCAAAAGGATAAAATGCTCCTAAACAAGGCAATCAGAGGCAACTAACTTCAATAAGCAAATTTAAGCGTTATAGGCACCTCCCAATTTAACAAGCAAATTACCCACAATTAGACACAAATCACAGCAAAATAGACACAATTGGTCCCAAAATAGTAACAGCTGCCTCCAATTGGACAGTCCATTCCCCAATTCAACCTGCCAAAATCAGCAATTGACCCAAGAAAATGGTAACTCCAGCAACAGTTCAGGAACCAACACTCAAGAATCAAATAGGTAGTCTGGCACAGAGGATTAAGAAATGGAAAGCAACACTGCAACCAGTACCACTGGTGCACAGACAGGAAAGAATTAAATTCAACGGCAGCGACTCAATCACAAGAATTTAAACTTTAAAATAAGCAAGTATCTTCAAATAGCAGCCACAACGATAGGCCAAAAATCTCAACCAGTACCACTGGTGCGTCACAGGGAAAAACTAAAGCACATGGCCAACTCAATAATGTAATCGATGCCAGAAAATATCCCCAAACGAAACAGCAAATAAACGTAATTTTGTCTCAAAATTGACCCTAGAAAATGCCCAAATTATCACCCTCTTGGATCCAACAAGAAATCCAACCTGTGAAAAGTAGCAAATGACCCCAGAAATTGGCAATTTCAGCAACCACAGGTCAAAATGCGAACAACAACAGAAGTACAAGGTTATTAGCTCGCAATCAGACAGGTGACCACATAAAATCAATGAATGTAAACAAAACACTCCAACCAGTACCACTGGTATACACACAGGGAAGGTCAGACGGCCAACAATTCAACAAATATCAGAAAATATCCCCACATATGGTAGCAATTAGACCCAAATCTGTCCAAAAAGCACCCCCAGAATATGCCAAAATCACCTCTGCTATTAGCTATCAAGAAACTCAAACACAGGGTGGACTGGAACGACTCAACCAAAAACGCCCAATAGGCACAACTCGCTTAATTAGGCAATCCAGAACACAGGATTATCAGATGTTAAACAACTACCATCACCAGTACCACTGGTGAGTGCATAGGGAGAAATTAAAGCGAATAACCAATCCAGTGAACAAAATAGATTCGAACACCCAAACAGCACCAAAAATGAGCGAAAATTAAAGCCAGAAGCAATGGTCAACTCACCCCCAAAGTACCCCCAAATATCGCAGCAGTTTAACTCAACTCTACCCACAATTAGCCCCAGAAAATGTCTAAAATCACTGCCTGCTGTTTTCCAACAAGAAGCCCACGAAACAAAAACGCAAATTCCAACAATTTAAGGACTAGAGAAATACAAATCAAGGTGAAAATTCGAATACCTCCACCTGCCAATTTTGGGCAGGTGGTGACGCGCGGCAATGGAGGAGATGTGCGCGGTTGCAGGAGAGGCCGGCAGAAGCAGGAGTCGCGTGCGGCTTAGGTGGTGGTGCTGATGTAGAGGCAGCGGCAGCGGGGGCGGACGATTGACGTGGGCCGAGCTGCAAGCTGGCACGGCGCTGTAGGGCTCACGGCAGCTCCTGGCCGCGAGGTGAAGCTGCTCGTGGTGGAGGGTGGCAGTGCAGCGGCGGTCGCGAGCTGATGGAGGCTGTTGGCGGCGGACTGCGCTGAGGGAGAGGCGGCGGCAAGCTGGTGGAGAGCAGCAGCGGCGCGGGCTGGGCTGCTCGCTGTCGGCTTGGCTCACGGGCGGCGTG
>NW_020863846.1:0-21554 GCF_003713205.1 Coffea eugenioides
CTGGACAGCAGAGATGGCTTTTCTTTTGCACTACTTGAAAATTTAAATCTTTGTAAAATTCTAAATGGTTGATATTAGGTGGAGAAAGTGACAAATTTTTTTTTTTTAAGTTCTACAATCCTCATATCTTTGAAGTTCTTTTTTATTTTTCAACAGTGCCAATTAGAATTTCCAGCTTTTCAAAATTCTTTGCCAGCATTATAGAAGTACTTTGTTGCAATTTCAGAACTTAACAAAGAAAGCATTTTATTCTTGAAAAACAACTTTCATTATATTAGTTCCCGTCATATCATTGTATAATGTCTCTTGACGAACAATTCAACAAATTTAAGTAGTAAATAGCCCAATGGTTAAACTAGTCCTACAAGCAAGTTTGGTAATAAGAATTAAAATATTAAGTGTTACTCAATAGCATTCCATAAGGGACTTATCACCTAACTGAATATAGATTTGATAAGAGGGATTTTAGAAACTAGGTACGTTACCCAATGCCCCCTAATTAGTTCTTTGTTTTGTTGCTGGTATAGCTTGTATATTGAGTATTGATCTCTATCTGTCACATCTCAAGGAATTAAATGAGCTCTATTTGCCTACAAAATACATATATCATCTACATATAGTCATGTAAAACATAGCCCTTTTTTTGGGCAAGATATTTCTTCCTATTTGCTTAATCACAAACTAATTTTCTACAATTTTCCTTAGGGTGATCGCATCAGCTTCAACAAACAATTGCTAAATCATCAAAAAGTAGTTTCAAACATTGCTTCTTTACTTGGAAGCCAGGCTGCAGCAAACGAGTACCTTGGGAGATGTCTGTACACTGTTGTCATTGGGAGCAATGATTACATCAACAACTACTTAATGCCACAGATCTATCCTACGAGCAAATTATATACACCAGCTCAATACGCAGAAGTCTTGGTTCAACAATATTCTCAACAACTAATGGTTTGTGTTACCATTGGAGTTTCCATTTCCATCCTTCATTTTTCTCAGTGTGGTTAGCAATCGAATTTTTTTCCTTCGAAGATCTACTAAATCGAAAAAGAAAACTGTATAGAACTAGTTAAGTTTATAGAAAATTATGATATAACCCCAATATATCAATTAAACAATCAAAATGGCTTATAAAAGAATAAGGAATTATCTGATGACACTTTCAAACGCATTTAAATGAATATAATGACATAAGAGACATAGGAAGGTGCAATCATTGTAGTAATAAATATTGGGTTTGGGTTTTATCCCACCAATGTATGGGATAAAACCCAAGCCCATTAAATAAAACGATTGGTGGGATAAATTAAATTTGGATTGGTTCTAGATAACTCTTACAGGACGTTCTAACACAACATTACAAGGATAAAAATTCCCCTAATATCTGAGATTATAAATGCTGAATTATGAAGCCATCAAAGGTTGCTATGAGGTATCAATATCAAAAAATTCAAAATGACGTACATTTTAAGTTTGTACCACTAACGGCAACAACTTTAGATACTACCCTGTATAAAACCTCACTACTTTCTTTATGGTAAACTGAGTTATTAGTACAATCACTCTTACTTCTTTCGTGATTATGTCATCTGATAATTCCACTATGCCTACCATAGTTTGGCCTTATCAAGCACGGATTTCCTTGATTATTATTATTATTATTATTTGGTGAGTGAGATTAATTGTTGTTTCTTTCGTGCTAGACTTTGTATAACAATGGAGCAAGAAAAATAGCCCTATTTGGATTGGGTCCAATTGGTTGTACACCAGCTGAGATAAGCATATACCGGACCACTACATGTGTGGATTCAGTTAATGCTGCAGTTCAACTATTCAATGATAAGCTCAAATTTCTTGTGGATGACTTCAACAGACAACTCACAGATGCAAAGTTCATCTACATAAATATCACTAGCATTCAATCGGGAGATCCTGCAACCATTGGTAGGTTTTAACAAAACTTACGCATGTGCAGTTTTTTGCTTGGTCTTTGAATATCAGCATTTTCCCAATGACATATTAAACAAAAGAAATTGAAAAAGGAATGGGGAAGATAAGTTTGGGAAAATTTTATGCTGATCCTTATTTTCATGATGATACATCTAAAACTTGTCTACCTAGTTTCATGTGGATGAATGTTTTGCATTTTGGGGTCAATCAATCAAATATTATGTGGAAAGTTTGTAAATGACAACTGATATGATCTTTTGAGCTAGAATTACGAAGAACAGCAGTCCATCTATGTTTTAATAAATATAGTAATTACTTTACACTATTGTTCAGCATGAGACAAGTTACTGAAAATACAGACCTCTTCTATTATTTGTTAACATTTTAGGACTTTGAATGCGGCATATTAATTCGTATATAATAAGTAAACAAATTCTTTCTCAAAGCATGTACAAAATATTCTAAGAAATGTTATACTAAGAAATACACATATGGTATCACCTCAAGTATAAATAAATTTCTTTCAAAAATCAGTTTTGTTACTTTTTGCATGAAAAGAAGAAGAAGAGGAAGAAGAAACTAGGCATCTTACCATACAAAACTTAACCAATTGTAACTTTACACTGATTATGTTTCTCTTAGGGTTGCAAATTCTCAACCAACCATGCTGCAAAGTTTCAGAAACTGGTCTATGCAAACCTGGAGTCAGGCCATGCACCTTTAGAGCCATATACCTATTCTGGGATAGTTTCCATCCTACAGAGACTGTCAATGTGTTAACGGCAACAAGAGCATATAATGGTCTATTACCTACTGATGCCTATCCAATGGACATTCGTCAACTTGTTCAACAATGACGAAATGTATAAACTCTAATGTAATAAAATTCATAGCAAATGCAATAACCTACATGATGGTATGGAATTCCGATCATAAAGTTGTCCTAATATACAACACCATGACGTTAATGCTGTAGAGTTCATATACATATATTTGGAAAATTCACTATTAGTCTTGGACCAAATTAGTCCTTAATATTTCAGCTAAAAACATATAGTCTCCAAAGTATTCAATTTTGACCAAATCGATTGTTAGTCTTTTCGATCAAAACAAATGCAGTCCTTGTAGTATGTTAATTTGACCAAATTGATCCCTAACAAGAGTGCTGAACCTATGGATGTTAGTCCAAGAACAAGTTTTCAAAGTTTAAGTTGAATGATGTTTACTGCTAAATGTAAGCACAATTTTAAAAAATTGGAGAACAAATGTTTATTTTACATAGACTATCATTGACTTTAACTCTATTGTTATTATATTCCATATGCTGGCAGAGATTGGCCAACCTACTATATTCCATGTGCTATTGGAGATTGACCCTTCTAATCTTATGATCCTGACCTCGTCACTGAATTTGATGATCATGTAAAAATTGAGAATCAAAACTGCATTTTTCCCTTAAAAGAAAAAGGAAGAAAAAAAGAGTTGCACTCACAATGAGCAGGCGCAACTAATTAAATAAATTTCCAAGGTAGCTAAGCATTCAAATAACGATGGAGTTAAACTGTTTATCTAATTTCAGATAATTTTCTTCCGTCTATATAATGCTTCAATTTACATCTCGTCCGGAACTCCAGATAGACTCCTGGGAATCCGGAGATTTTGTCGGAGGGTAGTCCAAAACTAAAAAAAAAATTGCCTAACAACATGTAGAGTTTGTCCATTCTCATGTTTTTTAGTTGCTGCAACTATGCACAATTAAATCGACAACCACCATTTGGCACCATAACCTTGAATCTCTTCATCCTTCTCTTAGTCAGTTTTATATACATCTCTCTCCAGTTCCTATGTCTTTTAAAGTCTGTACATGTTTTCTGGTATTCATAGGTTTCATCATTTTCAACCCGCAAACAACTTTAGGTGCACAACAGATCCCTTGTTTCTTTAGCTTTGGGGACTCATTAGTTGATAATGGCAATAACAATAACCTTAATACAACTTCCAAGGGGGGGGGCCAATTACCGGCCCTACGGAATTGATTTTCCTGATGGGCCAACAGGCAGATTCACAAATGGAAGAACAATCATCGATATTGTTGGTATCCTCTCTTTCGTTATTCTAGATTTTTCTTTGGAATTATAAGTTTCCTTAAATTCATTTCTTCTGCACTTTTGGCTTTTATTCCTTATTTTTTTTGGTAATTTCTTTTGTTCTGCTTGGAGCAAGAAAGACCCTCTATCAATTAATTCTCAAAATTTATTGTTATTGAGGTTCTTTTTAACAATGATTAACCTGTTCTATTTATTCATTTTACATGACATGGTAACAAACCCATTTTTGATAATCTATTGCAGCTCAGCTCCTTGGATTCAATGATTTCATTCCACCATTTGCAACTGCAAGCAGTCAAGAAATCATCAAAGGCATAAATTATGGTTCAGGAGGAGCTGGAATTCGCGATGAGACTGGTAAACATCGGGTAATTTCTCCCACAACCTTGTAGTTGTGTGCTCCTTTTGTGCATCAACACTAGCATACTATTGTCATTGGATATTTTGGGGTTGAACTAAGGAAGCATATAAGAAAGGTACATACATGACCCAATTTAAAAGAAAAAAAGAATGAAAGATATGCACCACAAATTTCTATTTCTTCAAGCTACCCCCGACTTTACTACATAAAATCAATTAATCAAGAAAAATATTAAGTACAGCCATTGGACCCTATTTTTCATGCAGCAAGTCAATCCTGATAAAGAATGAAAGTTCGACCATATTCTTCATCTTCCCCCTAAACTTCTCACCTGAAGACACTTTAGCAAAAAGTCAGAAAATTTTCAGTTAGATGGATGGTTCAGACTACGTAATCTGATAGGATACAAGTTAATATTCTTCCCAGATAACCCTATTTGCTAATGGAATCAAATTATAAAAACCACCTAGTAGTTATTGTAGTTCAAACAGTTGAGGGAGATGATAAATGTGAGGGTACTAGAAATCTGCATCCTTGAACTGTAAAAGATTCGCGGTTCGGTTCCTAATTCACAAAGGGTTGTATTCAGGTGCCTTACACTACCATAGTTCATTCCTCTAATCGGTTGAAAACCAATGAGCTTCAACACTTATTTTTTTTGAAGAAAAATACTTCAGTAGCTGCAGACGAATAATAGTATCTGTATAAACAGTTGCAAATTAAGGGCGCCAAGGAAATTTGATTTCAAAATAAATAGAGACAATTCGTTAATAACCAATATGATAGGAAAATGTGTCATAATTTGATGCTATAAGGTATTAAATAGTAAAGCTAACGGATAGAGTGAAAGCTGGAAGTAATTGATCATACATCCCTTACCTGGCTGTCATCTTCTTTGAGTGCCACTTTCCAATTCCAAGGAGTACAGCCAATATTGCAAAAGTTTTTTGCCTCACGCAAATTAATGTTTGGAGTGCATTTCCGACAAACTTGCTGCCCTAGGTCACGTAACTGATCACACGCTAAACTATTTTAAAGTGACAACAGAGACGAATGAACAGGTAAAACCAACCATGCACGATAGGTATTAAGTTTTAATTGAGATGGAAAACTAAGTCAAGTAACTTGGTACTGCCAATCTGTGAGGGAAAAAACAAGAGAATATAGCGTTGTCTAGGTGCAATTAATGTTCAAAAGTATAACTAAAATTTCACAACAAGAGATTGTAGCTACTACACCAATTAATTACGCAGAGAATATAGTGTGGTTTAGGTTTAACTAACTGTGAGAATTGTAATTAAGCTGTTATGTGTGAAAATGGTCTATTAGTGTGACCCCATCTTATTTCAAGGATATCAAAAATGGATGTCATACATATTTGGAGTTAAAAGTCCTCAACAGACAGGACAACCCACACGGGTACCAGAGGATGAGCATTCCCATCAAGTTTTAGAAAATTACTTTTTTAAGCTTTAAAGCGTTTGAAATTTTTTAACGTTGTTTCCTATTTGTCTCCCCTCCCCCACCCCCACCACCATCCCCTTGAATTATATTTGCTCTCCACATTCATCCCTCTCCTGAAAGAAAAAAAAATTAATGGTTTATGATTATTACACTTCACGAGAGTGCTGGATCTATTTAAAGTTAAACTATCAATGCTAATCCAAATTAAATCTTTTTGACGTTTCTAAACTCTTTATGCTAAATTTTAGACTTGAAAGTGCATTTCAAAGAAAAAAAGGTGTGTTTTATTAAGGACATCCTTTTGGCTTAACTCTACTATTGCAACATATGATGTGTTGAAGGTTAACCCCTAAGCCAAGGGTGCTGGCTTGATCTGCCACCGACTTATCATACAAGAAATTAGGAGAACGAGTGGTCATACAACAGACCAAGTGAACCCTTTGTTCCATTTTCATCTTATCAAATTTTTGTTCATATTTTCCAGTTTTGTAGTCACTATTTGCAAAGGACTATTATTAACTAGCTCACTTTCCCAAATTCATGTCAGGGTGATAACCTCAGCTTCAACAAGCAAATGCTTAACCATCGAACAACAATTTCACGCATTGCTTCCTTGATTGGAAACGAGACCTCAGCAAGAAAGCACCTAAACAAATGTCTGTACAGTGTTATGATCGGTAGTAATGATTACATCAACAACTACTATTTGCCACAAAATTATAACTCAAGTAGCAAATATACACCAGATCAATATGCTGCAGCCTTGATTCAACAATATTTGCATCAACTAATGGTTCGTATTTCGATCAATATTTTGTTTGCGCTTAGTTGGCATTTTTTATAACACTTAAAATCATCTTTCCCCATACTTCAATGTAGTTTTGATGTTGTCCCTCAAGGATACATTTTATAATTTAACACCCTAGACTATTTGTCTCACTAATAAATCCAATTTCTCGTATGGTCTAGGATAGAGTGGTGACATATATGACACCACAAACGTTACAAAATATGATACGTCATAGTGTTTTTTTTTTTTTTTGTTTTTGTTTTTTGAGTCCTTTTAGAGCCTTAAGACTTCCTAGTTACTTGGTACTTGCAGAATAAAAAGTCAAGAAACATGTCTTACTATATGTTCCATGAGATTAAAAAAAATCGTGCATAATTTTTTCTCTAAATCAAATCAAAAGGTGATCATAATTTTCTATTTTTAATGTAATCATGATTTACAAAATCAACATCTATCATATTCAGAGAATTTTTAGCACGTAACTTTAGATTGAAATGAACTAGCTGTCGATTGTGTCCAGATAAATGAATTGTTCCTCTGCGTTTAATTCATTGTCAAACTATTTTGAGATAAATTTGTACATTTTTTTTAGTTTTCTTTTAATTTATGTGAACGTCACAGGAGCAATCAACAACCATGAAAATTTCAAGTGGAATTGCAACACCATTTGCCATAGTATTTTATTAGGTGGTTTTCCTCGTTTAATGCTGTTTAATGTTGAATTGTTGTGATATATTTTTGTAAAAGGTAATAACTGCTAGACAATTTTTTGCAGACTTTGTATAATTATGGAGCAAGAAAATTGGTCCTATTTGGATTGGGTCCTCTTGGTTGCATCCCAACTGAGATAAGTATGTTTCCCACACCAACATGCGTTGACTCAATTAATGATGCAGTTCAACTATTTAATGACAGACTTAAGCAACTTGTTGAAGACCTTAATACGAAGCTCAGCCAGGCAAAGTTAATTTACATCAATGTCTCTAGCATTCAATTTGGTGCTCCGGCAAGTATTGGTATGTATTATCTTAGCATTTACAGAAACCCAAATTTTTTTTTTGTTGTGTTTCAGTGCATTTTGCTTCTTTCCAATGACAAAAACAGCAACAAAACAATTTTCCAACAAAAAATAAAAGGAAGAAGAAGAAGATAAAATTAAGCTTGAGAAACTAAAAATAATGCCAATTCCTAAATGAGATATCATTGGCAATGTCATTTTCTCGTAGTGGTAACAAAAATTCTCTTTCCTAGCACCTCGTCTAGAGCAAAATTGCAAGAAGGTATTTAATATAGGAGCTTATCCAATCTAATTTTGCAAATATATAGTCCATGTGGCCCATCACTCCCATGCCTTTATTTTTCTACAATTATGGTTTTATTTTGCCAACATGTCAATTTTTTTTTACACTAATAAGTATGGATACATAATACATTACTTTCATAAAAATTTTTAATTTTTTTTCCTAACTCGGCATACATTTAATCTTGCAAGTTTGTGTCTACATATATATATATATATATATATATATAGTGTGTGTGTGTGTGTTTGAAACATTAATCTAGCAAATAATCCCACCACTACCCCTTGATTTTCAAACTAAGGTAGCATACTGGTACCATAACTTTTTCCTTAAGTCGGATAGGTAGATTTTGAAGTTCAAAAAACAAAAAGAATGTAAATTTTGCATTTTGATTATTATTGTAATTATTTTCTATCAGGATTGCAAATTTTCAATCAACCATGCTGCCAAGTTTCATCCACCACGGGTTTATGCATTCCTGGACAAAAACCATGCATTACTAGAGCTTTTAACTTGTTTTGGGATGATTTTCATCCTTGTGAAACTCTGAACCTGTACACTGCAGCAAGAGCATACAAGAAGTTGCTACCTTGGGATGCCTATCCAACGGACGTCAGCCACCTCGTTCTGGAATCATGATAATTAAGAGATTTTTCTCTTTTTTTTCTATTTGTTGAGACGTCTTCATTATCAAAATCCAGAAATTAAAAGACGTCCTTGGCCACTTAAACAATATTTCAAACATTCACTAACATAAGGTCTGAAATTGTAGGTTTCATAAATAACATGAAACGAGGTACCTTCAAATTCGCCCCTGAGGGGTAATTCGGCCGGTCATGTAATATTTTTTTAAGTCATTGCCCAGTATTCGGGTCCCATGGTTACTGTGCTCAGAGTGAGTTGGGGCACCCTCTCCCGGACTGCAGATAGATTAGTAGGGCCGAAAGTCTAAATACCCACTGTGTCGTAAAAAAAAAAAAAGGAGGAACCCTCAAATTCAAGAACCCATGGTCCGTATCCAATAAGCCACTCAAGAAGCATATTAAGCTTCTTAATTAGGGTAGAATTCAAAATTTTTATTAGTTTTTTTGTTTAATTTATTTAACAACATTAGTATTAGTCATTATTGTACCAATAAATGATGGTGCATGAAGAACATATAAAGACTGAAAAAATTTGCAATTATTGCTAAATGAAGGATCCATGACCGGGTCCACACCTACTTGTCCCGGATCCCTCTGCGGATCGCAGTTAGGGGCTGCTGTCTTGGATCTGCCAGTTGGATCCGACCCTCAGAGGAATGCATCCGTGCGCAGATCCTTATGGCATCCAAATACGATATTTGTTCATTTTAGAGTTTTTTCACCTGTTTTTGTATCCTTATTAGAGTAAAACTTTCTAACCTATAAATAGTCATATCCCTAGAACATCAATTATTAATTTATTATATCAAACCGTCTTACCAATTGTTGTGAGTTCTCTCATGTATTTATGAATCTTTAATTCATGTTTGAGATCCATTCATGTAAAGCTTCTCTTTTAGAGGGTGTTCGTGTAACTTTGTCGTCTTCTCACGCTTCGATACTACATCAATAAAGGACTAGGACAGAGTGACTTAGGAAATTGCCATGCCCCATAATTAGTTTCAACTTCACTAAAATGTCTCAATTTAAAGTTTAGAGACGAAAGTTGAAATGAGAGTATAGTTTAGAGATAGAGATCAAAATGTCTCACTACAAATTTTAGGGACCAAAATAAGAATCAGGATATATTTGAAAGGTGTAAAATAGAATTCACCTTTTCATTAGATAAATGTGCATGCAAGATGAAAACACAATTTTGATCACGTGTCTAAAAATTTTGAGCATTACTTAAGATACATACGTACATATATATTTACGAGGGGCATTTAACCCCTAAAAGGCTAAAGTATTGTCCTGGGTCCACTGCACCTCTTACTGTGAAAACTATACCAAGAGCCCGACAAAATGAGAATTTATCAGACTAGGAAAAATAATTTACCCTAACATGCTGACAAGGTTTCCTAAATAGAGCAAAATGCAAACAATATGATTCTGTTAAACAAAAATCGTTCAAGTTGCTAAACAACTTTCAAAAGAACGAAACTTATTACGGGTGAACCAATTCAAACTATTGCCTTGTCTTTATATGGAAATCAACGTGGATAACTATTTACTGCACCTTGTCTTGCACAATATCTGCAGTTTCTTCTTCCTGGATAGCTATTAAAGCTCATTTTTATTGCCACTTCACTAATTTCCAAAGAAATGCTTTTACTTTCTTCCTACAATCTGGTTTGCTATTTTATTCCTATTTTGGTTTATATTACTTCGTTTCTTCTTTTTTTTTTTTTAAGAAAAATAGCCTATTATTATTATTATAAGAGATTCAAAGTACATAGAGAGAAACACCACCCCCAGTCTGTGTGACCGATTAGACAAAGTTACCCTCTATATCAACCCCTACGGAAACTAGGACAACCCCACTTATCTAAAGTAATATCTCCTCTAATCATGCGGGGAAGGTCAAGGACGGAATCATAAACTACTGACTCCCCAGAATCAGCCTCAAGCTTAGCAAGTCTATCCGCAGGTTTATTCGCTTCTCGAAAATAATGTGATATCTCAATGTAGTGATGACTATACTGCACCAATTCTTGTAATTCCCGCTGCACCACCCACGGACACTTAGCTCTTCCCTGAATAATCTGGATAAGAACTAACGAGTCAGACTCCAAATGAAAATTTGCCAGCCCTCGAGCTATTCCTAACCGCACCCTATGGAGTAGCGCTTTGACTTCCGCTTGTAAACCAGTCATCTCCCCAAAGTAACAGGAGAATGCTAACAGGACCCTCCCATCACTATCCCTGAATAGACCTCCCCCTCCACTCCTCCCAGGGTTGCCTCTTGAGTATCCATCTAAATTTAACTTCACGATTGCTTGCACCGGACATTTCCATCTAACCTGCACCACATTCACAACACTTCCCAACCCAACTACTGCATCAAAGAAACTAGGCCACGATGAACAAGGAATACTAATTTCCTGGAACTGAACGCCGAACCTCTCTCGAAACTCAATAAAAACTCGGTCACAAACTTATTTCACAGTCAACAGCTTCTCTTAAAAAACAAACTTATTTCTCGCTTTCCATAAGTTCCAACAAATCAGTGAGGGCAGAAGTCGAAATAATAACTTAATATAGGGGCCTCTACCAGATTTTAGCCACCAACTAATCACCTCATGCCTTATCGTAAAAGCTTCACCAAACCCGCCAACCGACACTTCAAAGAAACTCTAGACCTGTCTAGCAACCTCACCAATACAAAAAATATGGTTAATAGTCTCTTGAGAAGGGTCCCGACAGCAAAAACACCGAGACGGGCCTACTATACCAAATTTATGCAATACACCCATAACCGGTATTGATAAGAGTTTATTTTACGTATTTTTAAGTGCATTTTATTAGTTAATTTTGAGTTGATTATTTAGTTTTATAAATAAAATAAAGAGGTTTTTGGTAAAATTATATATTTTTGGTAAAAGTGGATAATATTGCATTTCTATTGATTTTAATGGTAAAAACTTCATTTTTATGCAGGAATGATGATTCAATCACCAAAGGATGTCAAATGAGGTAAAAAATAGAGATTTTGTGATGAATTCAAGTGGCAACAAGAAGAATGAAGTGAAAAACGTTCAAGTGAGGAAATGCAATACAAGTCAGTTTTGACACTCTTCAGTATTTTGACCATATCTGGAGCTACACTTATCGGATTGAGGTGATCTTTATACCATTTTAAAGCTAAGAAAGAGACCTACAATTCGTATGAAGACATCGAAATCCATTTCTGCCATCTTCATGGGCAAAACGTTGGAATACAGAAGCTGCATTCTGTGGTCGGAAGTTAAAACAGAGGTTTGAACAGGTGACAGTATTTCGATCATATCTCAGGCTACAATGCTCCGATTTGGATGATTCTTGAAGCATTGGAAAGCTAACTCAAAGGACTACAACTTTTGTGTTTTGCACAAAAGCTAGTTTGGCCTTTATCATGGAGAAAATCGCAGTTAAAATAAGGCCAGAGTGAAAACGCGAGTAGAAAAAACGCGAGTTTATACCGCGTTTTGTGTAGGCGCGTTTTATAGCCGAAATTCTGCAATTTGACTCAGTCAATTCTCTTGTGTGCATACCACTTTCCAGCTATAAGATGCAAGGGAATTCGGTGCACATGCTTCTGCAATAAAAGAGAAGACCAAATGAGTGTGGACAAAAGGAAACATCATATCTTTGACTTCTTTTTACAAAATCTGAGTGGAGGAAATTATGAAGTGAGAGGAATGGAATTTCTACCACCTTTTATGCAGAAATACAGGGGAGAAGCCTGGATGACCAGATGTAGCTAGTTTTCCTTCTTGCAACAAGTTTTCTCTCTAGTTAAGAGTTCTTAGATAAGCATTTAGAGTTTTCACTTGTAATCATATTGTGCAAGAACATAGCAGGAATTGGAGAGCTTCACCTTCAATTGGCTAAGCTTTCTTTTATCTTTCTTATACTTGTACTTTATGATGTTTTGCAGTAATAAACTTGTGAATTTGATTGTTAAATCATTCATGAGTAGCTAAACTCCTTCATCTAGGGAGTAGATGAAACTTATGGCTAAATAATACTAATTGAATGTGATTTACACTTGTTATATCTTGAGTTAACTTGTCTACTTGTGTAGCTGTGATTTCTTGTTATTGATTGATCACCAATAGCATGTTTATAGTGTTATTATTCAATGAGAATTGGTAATAACAATTGAAACACATGAGTAGTGCTTGAGTTGTATGTTCATGAAAATAGAGATACACTTAGGTGGATTATTGAGCATTTCATGAAATAAAACGGAGTAGTAGTAGTATTTCACCATGAAAATAGGGAAATCTATATTGCTCTAAGCCATTTCATCATGAAAATGAGACTTGGTAATCTTGGAAATAAATCTCTGGTTAAGCAAGAATAATAGCAAGAAGTAAATCCATTCATTTGTGTAGTTTATGCCATAAGTGGAATCTACATCCCTAGAATCTTCATTAAGTGAAATTTCTCTATTTGCATTCAGCATTTGTTAAACTAGATTTGTATATCAGATTTGTAGATTACAGCATTAGACTTTCTCTGCTCAAAAAATTAATTGTAAGTCTAAATAATAGAGAGAACAGGGGCTTAGTAATTGTTTAAATTGCTCCTCGTGGGATCGACCCGATACGCATCTTGTACTAAAATTGCGACCTGTATACTTGCAGTCCAACGGGTGTAAAATCGGAATTAAACTTGCACTTAAAGTGAAAACCCGTCAAGTTTTTGGCGCCGTTGCCGGGGAGCGGCAATATTAGGGCCTAGTCATCTCTATTAATTTAGACATTTTCATTGTTTTTATCCAAGTTGTTGAATTAAAACTACAAAAATTTCTCTTATTTTTATTTGTAGCGCATGCACCGATCAAATAGAGAAGTTGGACATTTTGATCCTGAAATTGAAAGAACATTGCGGAGACAAAGGAGGAATACACTGCATCAAGAGGAACAAGAGGTTTGGCAGCCAATAGAAGATATCTTGATAGAATTACCATTTGAAGAAGAAATGGCTGAAAATGACCTAAATAGGCGAGTTCTGCGAGATTTTACTATACCGGGAACACAAGGTTCACAAACGAGCATAGCAAGGCCTGCGGTAAATGCTAACAACTTTGAGATTAAACCATCACTTATCCAAATGGTTCAACAATCTCAATTTGGAGGTAATGCAGTAGAAGATCCTAATACACACTTAGCTACATTCTTGGAAATTTGTGATACAATTAAAATGAATGGAGTTAGTGATGATGCTATAAGGCTAAGATTGTTCCCATTTTCATTAAGAGATAAGGCCAAACTTTGGCTACACTCTCATGCTCCCAATACTTTCACTGGATGGGATGAATTATCAAGAGCATTCTTAAATAAGTATTTTCCACCAGGTAAGACTGCTAAGCTTAGAATGGATATCACTAGTTTTAGCCAATTGGAAGGTGAATCATTATATGAGGCATGGGAAAGGTTTAGAGATTTGCTTCGGAAATGTCCACATCATGGACTGCCGGAGTGGTTAATCATACAAACCTTTTATAATGGTTTATCTTTCTCCACTAAAACTATTATTGATGCAGCTGCAGGTGGAGCTTTAATGGGAAAAACACCCCAAGAAGCTCATAATTTGATAGAAGAAATGGCAGCAAATAACTATCAATGGGCCAATGAGAGAGGTAATACAAGACGTCACGCAGGTATGATAGAAATGGACACTCTCAATATGCTGAGTGTTCAAATGAATAATGTGATGAAATTGCTAAGTAGACAAGGTCCAAGTTCATCTAATGCACATGTAGCATGCTGTTCTGTATGTGGAGGTGAACATGATACTAATGAGTGTGTCGATTCTGAACAGGTACAATTCGTCAATAATTACAATCGTAATGCTCAAAATAACCCCTATTCGAATACTTACAATCCGGGATGGAGAAATCATCCAAACTTCGGATGGAAGGATCAAGGAAATCAACAAAGGCCAACCAATCCGCCGGGATTTCAACCAAGGCAACCACAGGCTGAAACTAAACCAAGTTGGGAGATCGCGGTGGAAAAACTTGCTAAGGTGACTTCGGACAGATTTGAACGAGTAGAAGGGAGACTGGATCAACTCACTACAATGTACAGGAATGTAGAGGTCCAAATTGGTCAAATTGCTAGTTCTTTGAATAATCGAAATCAAGGAGAATTACCTAGCAAAACAGAGGTCAATCCTAAGGAGCAGGTGCAAGCCATTACTCTTCGTAGTGGTAGACAATTAGAAGATCCTCCAGTGAAGGAAGTTGAGAAAGATGAGAATGAAAAACAAGAAGAAAAGCAGAGGAACCAAGAGGCGATTGTGGAGGAAAATAGGCGGGAGAATTCAAGAGAAAAGCAACCATCATCTTCCACTACCATTCCAATACCCCCTGCGGTTCCATTTCCACAAAGATTAAAGCAAAATAAGTTTGATAAAGATTTTGAAAAATTTGTTAAACTTTTCAAACAATTGCACATTAACATTCCTTTTGCCGATGCTATTTTGCAGATTCCATCTTATGCTAAATTTCTCAAGGAAATCATGACTAGAAAAAGAAAGTTGGAAGACTGCGAAACAATAGCATTAACGGAGGAATGTAGTGCAATTATTCAAAATAAGCTACCACCGAAGTTGAAGGATCCGGGGAGTTTTTCTATACCTTGCACCATAGGTAACGTTGATTTTTCTAAGGCATTGTGTGATCTTGGTGCTAGTGTATCATTAATACCTTTAACGGTGGCTAGACAATTGGGTTTGCATGAGCTTAAACGCACTAATATCACTTTGCAACTAGCGGATCGGTCTATTAGATATCCATTGGAAGTGTTGGAGAATGTATTGATAAAAGTTCAAAAATTTATCATTCCAGTGGATTTTGTGGTATTAGATATTGACGGGTATTTTACATACGTGCAAGCTAAAAAATACCGAATTACACCCGTTCACTGCAAGTATACAGATCAACTAGTAGTTTAGGGTATATATCGGGTCGATCCCACAAGGAAGATTGCAATTACCGGTACTACTAAAGCTTCTCTATTATTTAGACTATCAATGAATTATAACAAATTAAAACCTACTGAAATTATGCAAGAAAATAGCAAATGAAAGCTCCTTAGGTTGTGGTATCCCTAACTACTCATGCAAGTGCTATATTTGGATCATTAAATACTACATCTAGGCTAGTTATAGTGTAATTTCCTTAAACATGTGAAACCTACTTTCGTAGTGAATCAACTATACTCATAACTAATCCATACCTATTTTCATGGTTATGAAATTAGCTACAAGTTCATTTCTTCAATGAAATTACATGAAATGAATCACTAAAAACCACATAAGTGCACCTCTACTTTCGTGAGTGTACTCCCTATGTTTAGCACTTCTTGAACTAGTGTTAAATCTCAATTTTCATTGCAGAAACAACACCTTAGATAATCACAATTAATGGTACCAGATTAATCATGATTTCAAGAGCTGAAGTGCTAAATAACTTGCTCAAATCATAGCAGTCAAATAACCAAATAATAAACACTAACAATTATAGAAAGTTCAACCAAACCCAAGGTATAAACTTTAGAAACACATATTGAACACAAAATCCAGAACTTGTATATTAACTAAATTTGGAATCAAATACAAAAGATAAAGAGTTTGGAAGGAATACAACCCTTGTCACATGAGCTTTCTTCCTTGCCTTCTTCATCCTCCATCTTCATCCTAATCTAGATAATAAACAAGAATGGAAAAGCTACACTACTCTATACTAAGCTAAACTAACACTAGGGAGATGAAAGAGCTACATTTCTGCAGACTCCAAGCTTCTCCCGTAGCTCTCTCTATTTTTCTGCTATGGACTCCAACCCCTCTTACAATGAATTTGGCTATTTTTTTTATGATCAAAATGGTCAAGGAATGAAGCTTTACACTTTCTCCTTACAGCTGGTAATGTCTCTCACATGTCTAGCATCCAATGTGAGTTGGTGGAGGTGAAATTGAGTTTTCCGCGTAAAAAGCAGCCTTCTCTGACCACAATCCGGCCAGGAATCCGGCCACAAATCCGGCCAAATTCCGGCCGGATTGCTACAGTGACCATTTGGTCACTTCTGGTTCAATTTCCAGCTCTGCTCCGATTTTTCATCAACTTCCACTGAACTTTTCTTGATGATAAAAGCTGATTTAGCTCTTTACCAAAACATGAAACTTGTAGCCCTTTGAGTTAGCTTTCCAATGCATCAAGAATCACCTCATTTGGATCTGTGTAGGCTGAGAAATGACCGGAATACCCTTACCTGCTCATTGCCCTGTTCCAGTTTCGACCAGTAGAAATTTGCTATTGTAATTCGGCATTTTGACCTAGAAAACCTTTAAACTGGATTTAGATGTCTTCACCAAAGTTGTAGATATATCTCTTATCTTCAAATGGGTTCAAGAATCATCTCAATCCGATCATTGTAGCTCAAGTTATAGCCGAAATACGAAAATGTGTCAAAACTGTCAAAATACACAAAATCCAAGTAAAAAGTGATAAAAACCTCATTTAATTGAACAAAAGCATTTTATACCAATTATAGCCAAAATAAATCATTTTCTTCCAATAATATACCCAAAGTGACTAAAAATAATATAAAATATCATACAATTATTACGTAAATTAGTCACTTATCAGATATGGAAGAAGATATATCTATGCCAATTATTCTAGGTAGACCATTTCTAGCTACTGCAGGTACTATTATTGATGTAAAAAATGGCAAACTTAAGTTTCAAGTAGGTGAAGAAGAGGTAGAATTTAATTTGAATGAAATGAAAAAATACCCTTCTTTTACCGATCATGCTTATTCTATTGGCACAATTGATAAACTAACCCAAGAGATGAGTCAAGTCAACTTTGACTTAGATCCTCTTGAGTATTGTTTAATGAGTTTAAGTAAGCAAGAAGATGTTTGTGAAGAAATTGAAGAATTGGCCAAGTACTTGGATTTTCAAGCACCTTATAAAAGGGGTAATTTGTATGAAAGTCTTGGCCAAGGAAAAGGGTTTTCACAACCTTCAGAAATTGAACCTCCAAAGTTAGAGCTCAAGCCACTTCCGACTCATCTAAGGTATGAATTTCTTGGAGAAAATAAAACTTTACCTGTAATTGTTAGTGCTGACCTTGATGATGAACAGTGTGCAAAGTTGTTAAGAGTTCTAAGAAGGCGTAAGAAGGCAATTGGATGGACAATTTCAGACATTAAAGGTATAAGTCCGTCTATATGCATGCATCGAATTTTATTGGAGAACGGTTGCAAACCAGTGGTGGAAACACAAAGAAGACTCAATCCAAACATGAAAGAGGTGGTAAGAAATGAAATTCTTAAATGGCTTGACGCAGGTATAGTTTTTCCTATCTCCGATAGTGTTTGGATTAGTCCAATTCATGTGGTACCAAAGAAAGGTGGAATGACTACAATCGTGGGTAAAAATGATGAATTAATTCCATCTAGACTTGTGGTAGGGTGGAGAGTGTGTATCGATTATCGTAAGTTAAATACGGTAACAAGAAAAGATCATTTTCCCCTACCATTTCTTGATCAATTATTGGAACGAATAGCCGGATATGAATTTTACTGTTTTCTTGATGGTTTTTCAGGATATAATCAAATAGCTATAGCTCCAGAGGATCAAGAGAAGACCACATTTACATGTCCTTATGGCACTTTTGCCTTTAGAAGAATGCCATTTGGGTTATGCAATGCTCCCGCAACTTTTCAACGATGCATGATGGCTATTTTTTCTGATTATATTGAGAAAATTATGGAGATATTTATGGATGATTTTTCTGTGTATGGTTCATCTTTTGATCAGTGTCTTCATAATTTGGAATTGATTTTGCAGAGATGCGAGGAAACAAATCTTGTACTGAATTGGGAGAAATGTCATTTTATGGTAAAAGAAGGAATTGTTTTAGGACACAAGATTTCCTCCAAGGGAATTGAGGTGGATCAAGCCAAAATAGAAGTCATCGAAAAATTGCCACCCCCAAGCAATGTCAAGGGAATAAGGAGTTTTTTAGGACATGCTGGCTTTTATAGACGTTTTATTAAAGATTTTTCTAAAATAGTAAAGCCATTATGTGATTTATTATGTAAAGATACTCCTTTTCAATTTGATGACAATTGTTTGGTTGCATTTGAAAGGTTGAAGAAGGAATTGATTTCGGCCCCAATTATAACTTCGCCTGATTGGTCACTACCATTTGAATTGATGTGTGATGCAAGTGATTATGCGGTTGGAGCAGTTTTGGGACAAAAGAAAGAAGGACGGTTGCACGTCATTTACTATGCTAGCAAGTTGTTAAATGAAGCACAACTCAATTATGCAACCACAGAAAAAGAGCTATTGGCAGTGATATTTGCTTTGGATAAATTTAGATCTTATCTAGTAGGATCTAAAGTTATTATATATACGGACCATGCGGCTCTTAAATATTTGTTACATAAAAAAGATGCAAAACCAAGACTAATTCGGTGGATTCTTTTATTGCAGGAATTTGATGTGGAAATAAAAGACAAAAAGGGAACAGAGAATCTAGTAGCGGATCATCTATCACGCCTAGAATATATTCCAGTCAAGGATCAAATTCCTATTCAAGAGAATTTCCCGGATGAGTTTGTCCTAGCAATTATCAATTCTCCATGGTATGCTGATATTGCTAATTTTTTGGTAAGTGGAGAGATTCCAAAGGGAATTAATTACCATCAAAAGAAGAAATTCTTACATGATGTCAAAAGTTACTTTTGGGAGGAACCATTGCTGTATAAACATTGTGCCGATGGTATGGTACGTAGATGTATTCCCGAAAACGAGGTACATAATATTTTATATCATTGTCATAACCTTGAAACAGGTGGACATTTTAGCACCTCAAAAACTGTGGCAAAGGTATGGCAATCAGGATTTTATTGGCCAACTATGTATCGAGATGTTCGGGAATATGTTAAAAGTTGTGATGCATGCCAAAGAACTGGAAATATATCTCGAAAGAATGAAATGCCCCTAACTACCTTCTTAGAAGTTGAATTATTTGATATATGGGGTATAGACTTTATGGGACCATTTCCAAGCTCTTTTAATAATAAGTACATCTTAGTAGCAGTGGATTATGTTTCTAAATGGGTAGAAGCAATCGCTTCA
Organism: Coffea eugenioides; assembly: GCF_003713205.1. Taxonomy (NCBI): domain Eukaryota; kingdom Viridiplantae; phylum Streptophyta; class Magnoliopsida; order Gentianales; family Rubiaceae; genus Coffea; species Coffea eugenioides. The sequence continues at coordinate 19,809 of NW_020863846.1, forward strand.
CCTACTAATGACTCTAAGGTTGTACTCCGATTCCTTAAAAAGAACATTTTTTGTAGATTTGGTATACCTAAGGCCATAATAAGTGATGAAGGAAAATATTTTTGTAACAAACAACTGGATTCCTTATTGTTTAAATATGGCTGTAGGCACAAGACATCACTCCCGTACCATCCTCAAGCCAATGGACAAGCGGAGCTAGCTAATCGTGAGATAAAGCTCATTTTGGAGAAAACTGTGAATAAATCACGCAAGGATTGGGCTACAAAGCTAGATGACACACTATGGGCTTACCGAACGGCATTTAAGACTCCCTTAGGGATGTCGCCGTATCGTTTAGTCTATGGAAAAGCTTGTCACTTACCTGTAGAGATTGAACATAAAGCTTATTGGGCTATTAAAGCAATTAATATAGATTTTAATCTTGCAGGTGGAAGGAGATTACTTGAGCTGAGTGAATTGGAGGAACACCGGTTACATGCATATGAAAATGCCAAAATTTACAAAGAAAAGATCAAATATTGGCATGACAAGCACATTATTCCTAAACAATTTCAGGTAGGGCAAAAAGTGCTTTTATTCAATTCACGCCTGAGGTTATTTCCAGGAAAATTGAAGTCAAGGTGGTCTGGACCATTTGAAGTCACTCAAGTATTTCCCTATGGAGCGGTTGAAGTGGCAAATTCAAGAAATGAAAGGTTTAAGGTCAATGGACAACGAGTGAAACCCTACTTGGCAGGGTTGGCAAATGGAAGCCTTAAGAAAGATGACCATTGAGTGAAAAAGAAATGCGTAACTGTGAATCAAACAACTCAACCCCTTCGATTTGCGTTAAGGTGTTTTTTGATCATTATAAGAGGGTACTTGTATTTGACATGGTCCGTGATTAGTGGCTGATAAGGATCTCAGCCATTGACTTGGGAGTACTTCTTTCTTTTCTTTCTTCTATTTGTTTCCATTTCTTCCCTACAATTGAGGACCAATGTGTAATTTAAGTGTATACGTGGGGGGAGAAATATGTGTGATACTTGTGGTTTTAGTTGTCGTTTGATTATAATTCTCGTGCTTAAATGATGTTTCTTGTGGTTGCTGGCAGGGAGTTTTAGTCCACTTTTAAGGGGAGATTCTGTCAAAATTTTTCCAAAACCTTATACATATATATGTTATTAACTATAATAAATAAATAAAATTTTGTCACTTATCCTTTTGAAATAAATATATGCGGTTTTGATACTTCTTTTCTTATGAAATTTGGAAATGATTTTTATGTGATTATAATTTTTACATTTATAGGAAAGTATATCTAGTAAAGTGGAGAAAATTATGCCTACATTTTGTATATTTGATGAAAATTCTTCTTTTTATCTAATTTTATAAGATAAGAAATTAATATGGTTAATAAGTGTCATACTCTTCTCATGATTACTCTTAGAGGGAATTTTATTATATATATACATCAAAAAAAAAGGGGTTATTCTACTCCAATGATTCTCGTACCGAGTAACCGGGGGTTGGCATCTACAAATGTCGACATTCGCGTAAAAAGGTACTTGAATTAAGAGTATGCAAAGCAACTTGAGTATGTGAAATGTTGAGTAACCGGGGATCTGCATCTAAAAATGTTGATCTTCGCGTCAAAAGGCATTTTTCACAACTTAAGTAATATTTAATCCTTAAAATATATAAATATATATAAAAAAGAGAAAAAAAAAAAAAGAAGAAGTAAATTAAATCCCTCTTTAAGAAAAA
>NW_020863847.1:0-17618 GCF_003713205.1 Coffea eugenioides
ACAGAAATTTAAATGGGATAGACCCAGACAGAAATTTAAATGGGATAGACCCAGACAAAAAAGTAAATGGGATAGACCCACGGGATAGACCCGGACAGAAATGTAAATGGGATAGACCCACGGGATAGACCCGGACAAAAATAAATGGGATAGACCCACGGGATAGACCCGGACTGAAAAGTAAATGGGATAGACCCACGGGATAGACCCGAACTGAAATTTTAATCATGGGACGCACGCTAGTGGGATTGACCCAACAGCTAGCGACGGTACAAAATAAAATGCCCACTGGCGGGACTCACCTCACACTCCAGTGGCTGTAAAAATGAAAAGCTCACCGGCGGGACAAACCACACGCTCCAGTGGCTATGAAAAAAGAAATGCTCACTGGCGGGATAAACCTCAGCTCCAGTGGCAATGAAAATGTAATGCTTACTGGCGGGACAAACCCAGCTCCAGTGGCTGTGAATGAAATGCACACTGGCGGGACTAACCTCTGCTCCAGTGGCTGTGAAAATGAATGTTCTGACAATGGAATGGATTTAATACCGAGCCCTTTGCCAAGGTGGGGATGAAACCGGTCCAATTTGGATAAAATGGTCAGCCGGGATTATACCGTTCCCTGCGAGATGGCGGGATGAAACGCGGGTCCCAATTTGATAAAAGGGTCAGCGGGATTATACCCGGTCCTGCCGAGATTGGCGGGATGAAACCCGGTCCCAATTTGATAAAAAGCGGTCAGCGGGATTATACCCGGTCCTGCCGAGATTGGCGGGATGAAACCCGGTCCCAATTGATAAAGTGAAGCTGGCGGCACTAAATCCAGTGGTTTGAAATGTTGGCGGCACAAAATCCAGACCCAATCCTGCCATCCAATTGATCAAGAAATTGGATTTGATCTTGTCAAGATACAAGAAATTAAATTTGATTTTCCAAGAAACAAAAATTTGAACTTGACTTTGAATTTTCCTGATTTTTCGAGAGAATCTTTTCAAAATTTGCCCCAGTGTAGGGCCCTTTTTCCCTCTTTCTTCTCTTTCTTCGGCATCGAACTTCCACATCACCGAATGCTCCTTCGTCGATTTCAACTATGAATACCTGCACAGGGGGCTTACATGCACTCAAATTTTCATGAAAAAGGCAGCGTGATTGATTTGAAAGTCTTGCTTGAGTCTTTGACGAAATCCTCAAATGGACTATAAAAAATTTGCCCCAGTGTGGGCTTATTTTGTGAAATCTTGGAAATAAAAATTTTGCCCCAGTATGGGCCCATTTGATTGCAAGAAATTGGTTTGGATGTCTCTCCATTTATTTGAACCAAGAGAAATCACACTTTCCAAAACTTAGAAAGTAATCATATATACAACGTGAAGAAATTTGAACGTTGAGTTTTGAACTCATGGCGAAATTTCATGATGAATCTCTTAGAATAACACCAAATTTTCATCCTCACTTTTAGCATCGGTGCCCAGAGTGGCGGGTCACCACTTCTTGTTGGCTCATCTTTCAGGGCTAATCGAATGGGGTGTTATTTCTGATTTGGAAATGGCTAAAGGAAATGGAAGGTCAAGACTTGGCTTATTTTGTGCCCCAATTGTATGTACTCTATTCAATATCACATCTTAGTGAAAGCAAAGAGTTTGTCACCCTTATTTCTTAAGAAAACTTAGTCAACGTATAAGCTTCATGGGCTTGCAAAATTTCGGGTAGAAATGATAGCTAAACATGTAAAAACTGGTTATACCCTTATGATCACGAATGATTGATGGACTTCTTATGAGCATATCCTCACTTTGGGTCATCATGAAGGAATAAGTCAACGATGGACTTTATTAGCTTGTAATTTGGCTTGAAAACGATAGTTAAAAGATAAGTCTTTCAAGGACATTGCACCGAAGATCGCATTTTTCCCAAAATTGCCCCTATTTTGAACCCAAAGATCTCAGAATTTGTTGGTATTCTTCTCATTATTCAACAGGGACTTCAACATCGAATTTTCTGCATTTTCTTGCATTTACTTTTCTTGCTTTGCTTTTTGCCTTTTCTTTTTCTGGTGGATTTTCACATGATGAGTAGCGTCAACCCCATACTCAGGCAATTCAGAAATACAGCTAAAATTTTCAGCATCAGAAATTTTCTTGACAAGGCCATTGCAAAGAACAGAAGTCAGGACTTTCGGCTTTGTAATGGGGTTAGGTGGGGTGTTTAGAAAAGTTAAGACTTGAAGACAGATTTCAAGAGTGGTTTAAGTAATCTGAGATCGCATTGTTGTGCCAACCCTATTTTAGGGTTAAGTCAAAATTTGCCAGAGCTTGTGCTCAATTGAGGCTTTTTCTCTTTCATTTTCTTTCGATTTTTCGGCCTTCTGCCATTTTTGAACTTTCACAAAATTTGCCCCAGTTTATTTTTGAACTGAGGTTCTCTTTTCTTCCTTTGCCTTTTGATTTTGTGGCTTTTCACTTTTTCACTTCTTGAAATTTTCCTCTTCAACTCAAACTTGCCCCAGTGTGGGGTTTGCGACTCTCAGGGGTTGCCAAACGAAGTATTTTATTCTGAAGGCTCAAAAAGGATAACGAGGGGTAGAATGTTTGATTGGAAAAGAAGAGGGCCTGACTTTTATTCTGCCCTTACAATGACTCTGAAAGGAAACTTTCATTAATGCGAAATTTTTGGCATGTATTTGAATTAACTGATTGAGGAGGACCCTTGTTCATCCATATGTGTGAAACATAGGCGATCCACGCGGACAAAACTCTTCCTTTACTTTTTTCAAAATTGGAACCCAAGTGGAATCAAATTTCCCCAATTTGCGGTTCTCTTTCCCCCTTTCTTTTCCCTTTTTTTTCAAAATTCCCCAATCTCCTTCCCCAATGTGGGGTGCGATCATATGTGCACTCGAAAAAGAACCACCAATTTTGCTCAAATAGGGATGCAAGGGATGATCAGTGTTTAGGTTGTAGAAACGACGGCCAAAGCGTCATTCTTACACCTCATGACAACCAAAGTAACGAAATGGTCATTAAGAATCCATTCCCCTTTTGATATTTGAAAATTTTCCAATGAAGGGTAGTGATCATTAGGGCTCTTATTTGAAACGAAATTATTCTTTTAAAGGCTCAAATGGGAGAGCAAATGATAAAATGTGTATAGGTAGAGAAACGAATGCTCAAAGTATCATTCTAAATTTTCAAAATAAACAAGAATGATGCACATTTTTGCTTTCACTTAGATGTGATTGAATCGGATTAGACACCGCGGATATTTTCAAGCAAAAGTTGCCCCAATTTATCAATCAATGTGACTGACTTTATTTTGGGATTAAGTGCAGGAGAAAAGGTATCGCATGGGCCTTCTGAATGACCTCTTTCAATTTTTGAGCACTCTTATTGTGTAGCTCGGATCACCAATCTAGTGTATACATTTGTGAGTTTTCAGGCCAAAGGTTGAAAAATCTCAATTTGAGCTTATTTCTTAAAATTCACCATGAAATCTCTTAATGAGCTCAATAAAGAATGAAATGTACATGAATATACACAAAACAATAATTGTCCAAAAATTTTATTGCTGAAAAAGTTTGAAACAAAATTTCTCGTTCAATTATGATACAAATGAGAATAGAAAGCTTCTAAAGAGCTCCACATATATATCCCTTTTGTCTCCTTCTCTTTTGACACAAAAATATATTAACAAGTCAAATATACAGAATCTTCCTTGAAAGCAATTATGAAATCTCTTAGAAGCTCTTAACCTAGAGCTTTCAGATGGATTTTTATGTTCCCATTGTTGGATCTGCCCAAGAATCAAATAATACTTTCCAAACTTCATCGGATCAAAAATTGTTATCCAATATAGGGAAATATTTTCATCTTATTGAAACATTTTTTTTTTTATGAATGCAGGGGAGGGGGGAAACAAAAGAAAAATACCCGGAGTCAGTAAGCAAGAATAAAAAAATCGGTATGCATGTCCTATGGGGGAGCCCTTTTATGCCAAGGGTAGGCCTAGCATGAAAATGCAATCCTCCAGAGCAGGCACTATACAATACCTGATGGATCCAATCAGCTTATGGAGTGAAAAATAATTTTGAAAAAATTTGGCCCATTGGAATGAGAAGAGACGTTTGTCAAAATGAGGACCTCGTCCGAAGGGATTGATCACTTTTGATCGATACAAGAACTTACAAAAACGCACGGGTTTGATCTTGACGAACTTCCTATCGAAGAGATTGGAATTCGTTTTGACAACTTTTCTCAGTGAAGCACGGGTCAAAACTCCAACTGATCAAATGGCTGGATGCAATGGATGTTTTTCCTCAAAATCGATTAGGTTTTCCATTTTGAATTTCGACATTGAAACCCTAATTGGTCAAATGAAATTGACAATTTTATTAAAAATCGACTGGATTACCCTAAAAAGGGAAACAGGTCAAATGAATTGAATGAAATTTAATTTATCCAAAATTAATCAGATCACCCTAAAAAGGGTAAATTGATCAAATAGATTGAACGAAACTTGATTTTTCCAAAATCGGCTCGGTTGCCCTAAAAATGGGTAAATTGACCAAATGAATGAAATTGAATTAGTGATTTATTCAAAAATCGGCCGAATGACCCTAAAAAGGGTAAATTGGTCAAATGAATTGATGATTTATTCAAAAATCGACCATGTGACCCTAAAAGGGTAAATTGGTCAAATGAATTGATGATTTATTGAATGAATTGGCAAAATGGATCGGTTGAATTGTCCGGCCATTGGTTATTTCAAAATTATTGAGATGCATTAGTCTATGAGCCTCCTAAAATCAAATTTTGGGCCTCAGTTTATTTATCTTCTCAATAGCGAAGAATTGTTTGTGAATTTCTTCAAATTAATGTCCTTTTTGCAAGGAATTTTTACCAATTTGCTAAAATGGCCAAAAAGTGATTGTTAGGCGCTCATATTCCAAAGATCGCCCCATGAAAATGATTGGATCATACCTTACCTTGTGCACTACCCCTTTGGATGGTACAAAATGTAAACGTGCAAGTCTCCTTGGATTAAGTATCCGAGACACAAGGTGGCTTATTCCTAGCGCGGGATCCCCTAAATGGCATTCCCTCTACGGCTCATGCATGATGCCAGTTTATTAAAGCGAATAGATATGCAATACACAAATGAAACGTGACCTAAAGGAACCCCTTATATGCCAGGGTAAGCCTAAAATGATATGACATTATTAATTTATGAACAAAATATACCAAAATTTTTTAAACGTGCAATAACCTATCTACAAGGGTAGGTTCTAAAAGAAGGCCATGCCAGACCTCTTATTTCCTAACGTTTGTGAATGCAAAAGATAAGAAACAAGGGAACGTTAGTTCAACACATAATCACATAACACGTTGGACAATTAGATGATATAAAAAGCAACAAAAATATATAAGGAAAGGGGGTGGGACCCCTCCCCTCGTGAATAGTGTTTTCTAATTTAGGGTAAGGTCGACTCTACCCTAGGCAAGCTATCATGGATGCATGAGGTATTGGCTCACTAATGCATCTAGACTCGATAGGTTTTTAGGTCCCCGAGCCTTCAGACTTGGAAACCAAGGGTCATCAATCCCAAGATTCTTTGTCGGTGGCTCGAGCGATTCCCCAAACACCGCTACGCACACATCGTGTCACGGCTACGTGTTTGAGTAAATCTATCAAAACCTCAATCTTCGACCAAAAGTTAAAGGCTATCAACCAATAGCTTTACGCGGAAGATTGAGTGACCCATTGGAACATGCTACACACACATCGTGTCGTGATCACATGTCCAAGTGAGTCACCTAATCCTAATAGGGTGGAGTGGCGTGACAAGCCACTAAAGAAAAATAAAAGGGATAAAAGAAGTAAAGCGTATGCTCGTATGCTAGTGCTCGTTTGGAGGGGAAGGGTCAAGAACCAACGCGAGGCTCTAGGGTGACCCATACCTCCCAAAATGCAATGCAAGCGCGAGATAACAAGTAAACATTCATTCAAACATACATTCGTGAGTCGAGGGATTGGTTTGATTACGTTCATAAGACAAAAGGTCCTAAAAATGAAAAATGCAATCCTAAAATCCAAATGCAATGCATAACAAGGGTAGAAAAGGGAAAAGAATGGCTAAATCAAATGTTTGGACCCACTTAGGAAGTCCCCAGTGGAGTCGCCAACTGTCGCGCCCCACTTTTTTTTTTTTTTTTTTTTTAAAGTAATTTAACACAAATGATAATAAAAATAAATAACAAAAATAATTTAATTAACATTGGGTAAAATAAATAAACTAGAAGCAACAAAGTGCAATTTCCATTTTTCTTTTTTCATTTTCCATTTTTCATTGTTTTTCTTCTTTTTTCTTTTTTCAAAATAACTTAACAAAATAGGTAAGATGCTAAAAGATTGATTTTAAAAGAAATAAACATATTTTGTGAACAATTTCCTTTTTCCAAATTTTATGTTAGAAACTTAAAAATAAAAACTAAAAAACTAAAAAACTAAAAAGTGAATAAAACTTATCACGACAAATAAAACTAAGAAGTAAATAGCAAATTATGCTGAAAAAATTTGGTGTCTACAAGGAGTATCCTTTTGTTTACCACCTTAGACTTGGTGGAGTGTTTCAGCAGTTTAACCACGTGCTACACTATTGGTGGTTGTTGTCCACAGTTTTAGCTCATGCGGGTTTGGAGCAACATGCAGTTTAGACTCATGCGTCATGGAGTACTTCACTTTTTTTTTTATGGCATGTATAGCTTCACGAATTTTCCATTTATAGGACCAACTTTCACGCCATCTTTGTCCACGCACCATTCGTGTAGACTTCTCGAACAATGTACGGCCCATCCCATTTAGAGACGAATTTGTCTTTAGTGCGATGAGTCATAACTATTGGCCTTCGAACGGCAAGTACCATGTCCCCGACTTGAAAGGAGCGACGTCGAACTTTCTTATTAAAAGCTCTAGAGAGACGGGCTTGATAGCACTCCAGATTTTGTTGGGCCTCCAATCTCTTTTCATCCAAAGCTTCCAATTCTTCAAGGCGCAGGCGAACATTTTCTTCCTCCGTGAGCCCTTCTTGGATAGCAATTCTCAAAGAAGGAATTTGTTGCTCAAGGGGCAGAACAGCTTCTACACCATAGACCAAGGCATATGGTGTGGCTTGCGTCGGAGTTCGGTATGTGGTGCGATAGGCCCAAAGAGTTTCGCCTATCCTTTCGTGCCAATCCTTCTTTGACTTTGCCACCACTTTCTTCAACAAGTTACATAAAGTTTTGTTGAATGCCTCTGCGAGACCATTGGCGGGGGCATTATACATGGAGGACTTGCGTTGCTTGAGATTAAATTTCTCACATAACTTATCCATCAAGCCATTGGAGAAGGATTTTCCATTATCAGTGATAATGTACCGGGGAACTCCATAACGGTAAATAATATTCACACGAATAAAATTCACCACATCTTCCTTTCTAACTTGCTTGAGCGGTATGGCTTCAGCCCACTTAGAAAAGTAGTCGGTCGCAGCCAATATATATAAGTGTTGACCGGACGACTTTGGTAATGGCCCCACAACATCAAGGCCCCAAGCATCAAAAGGCCAAGAAGCAACGGTCGGGTGTAACGGCTCAGGTGGTTGATGAATGTAATTTGCATGAAACTGGCAAGCTTGACATCTTTGAGCATATTCTTTGCAATCTTTGACCATAGTAGGCCAATAGTAGCCCATCCTTTTAATCCGAAAATGTAACTTGGGACAGGATTGATGTGCTCCACATATTCCAGAATGTGCCTCGTGCATCGCCCGATATGCCTCGTCTTCGCTTAGACAGCGCAACAGTACACCTTCAAATGATCTTCGGTACAGCGTGTCCTTATACAAGATAAAACGAGGGGCTCGACGACGGATGTCAGTTCTTCTACGTTGCTCCTCAGGTAATTTTTGATACTTGAGATAATCAACGAGGGGTTGTCTCCAATCTTCTTTGTCAATTTCATAGGTTGAGACCACATGAGCGTCGCCTCCGTCAATATTTTCATCATCAATTAGTGATGGAACTACCCACTTTTGACATACACGAACTTGTATCTCATGATCCGGCATGGCAAGTGAAGAGGCTAGCACAACTAATGCATCAGCTTGCTTATTTTCCCTTCTAGGAACATGCTTAATACTTGCACCTCCAAGCCGCTTCATAAGTCACGTTGCATATTTGTGATACGGAATTAACTCGAACTTTTTGACTTCATAACTCCCTAAGAGTTGGTTAACCACCAATTGAGAGTCACCATAGATTTGAAGTTCCAACTGCTCCATGTCAACAGCTATTTCAAGCCCGAGTATGAGAGCTTGGTACTCAACGACATTATTTGAACAATGTTGGCTTAGGGTAAAAGAGTATAACAATATCCCTCCATCAGGAGTCACAAATACAATCCCCGCTCCAGCCCCATGACGATGAGCAGCACCATCAAAATACATTTTCCATGGTGGGCGAATCTCAATAAGGAGTACATCCTCATCTGGTAGTTCATCACTTAACTCCCATTCAGCAGGTATAGGGTGATCAGCAAGAAAATCCGCCAGAACTTGTCCTTTCACAGCTTTCTGAGGCACATAAATAATCTCAAACTGTTGTAGCTGAAGATACCATCTAGCTAGACGGTCAGACAGCACTGGCCTGCTCATCACATATTTTATAGGATTCACCCTGGAAATGAGCCTCACACTATGCGCTTGAAAGTAGTGCTTTAACTTCTGTATTGCAAAAATAAGGGCTAAACACAACTTTTCAATTGGCGAGTAGTTTAGTTCATTGGGGGTCATCATTCTGCTTAAATAATAAAGGGCAACCTCCTTTCCTTCATTATTTTCTTGAGCGAGCAATGCCCCCACCGACCGTTCTTGGGCAGCAATATAAAGGAGTAATGGCTTTCCATGAATAGGTGCAGCCAACACAGGTGCTTTCATAAGATAAGACTTAATGCTATTGAATGCATTACTACATGCCTCATCCCATTGAAATGGCACATCTTTCTTCATCAAGCGACTAAATGGTTGACAACTTCCTGCTAAATTTGAGATAAATCTCCTCAGATAAGCTAATCGCCCTTGAAGACTTTTCAATTCATGAATGTCACGAGGTTCAGGCATCCTCAATATAGCATCAATTTTGGCCTGATCAATTTCAATGCCTCGATGGCGAACCACAAAACCAAGAAATTTCCCCGACGTGACTCCAAATGCACACTTGAGAGGGTTCATTTTGAGTTGATACCTTCTCAACCGATCGAAAACTTGTCTCAAATCCTCCAAGTGATTACTTCTTTTCTTTGATTTCACAACTAAATCATCCACATAACACTCGATATTCTTATGAAGCATGTCGTCAAAGATACTTTGCATTGCTCTTTGATATGTGGCACCAGCATTTTTGAGACCAAAATGCATCACTTTATAACAATAAATACCCTTAGGAGTACGAAATGCAGTGAGCTCCTCATCCTCCGGTGCCAATCGAATTTGATTATATCCAGAAGAGCCATCCATAAATGACAAAACTTCATGCCCAGTAGTTGCATCAATCATGAGTTCAGTGATCGGTAAAGGAAAGTCATCTTTGGGACGAGCATTGTTAACATCCCTGAAATCGACGCAGATGCGGATTTGTCCATTTTTCTTTCGCACAGGCACGATACTCGAAATCCATATGGGATATTTAACTTCACGAATAAACCCGGCTTCAATGAGTTTATTGACTTCCATTTCGATCAACGGAATCAAATCAGGTCTAAATCGCCGTTGTGCTTGCTTCACAGGTCGAACTCCCTTTTTATCAGCCAAATGGTGGACGGCCACTTTTGGATCTAAACCCGACATTTCTTTATAAGTCCATGCAAAAACATCTTGATACTCCCGCAAGAGTTCAATATATGCCTTCTCTTCGTCAGGACTCAGTGAAGCACTTATGTATATTGGAAGCGGGTCCTCTGAAGTACCAAGATTGATCTTCTTTAGATCATCCACAGTAGCCTTAACACCTTCCTCCAATTCAGGTGGAGCATCTTCAGCATCTTCATCTTCATATACATGTTCCTGAAGAGTTGAAGGAGCACCTTCTTGTTTGATTTCTATAGGATCAAGTGATCCAAATTGAATTATTGGCAATACAGGCACCATGACCCTTTTATCCTCCATGGACTGCAGGGAACCAATGGACGTTTGATTCACACTCGCCTTGTCTTCTTCAAGGAGAATTTTTCCCTGTCTTGCCAACTCCATTACTTTGTCTTTGAAGACAAAGCATTTTTGAATAGGATGCCCGACCAATCGGTGATACTTACAGTAATTTGGATCGTCAGTGTTCCTGGCCTCATCAGGTCGCTTCATCTCAGGAAGCGTGATCAAGTTTATACTTAACAGATCGTCAAACATACCAGGGACATCAGAATCAAGGAAAGAGTACTCCTTATCCTGCATCTCCTTGAGAGTTGGTTTCCTCTTTCCTTGTTCTTGATGTGCATTGATTTTGCTGTCTTCTCTCCTGGCAGTTTTGGGAACAACCTTAAAGGGCGTTACACTTGTAGCCATAGCCTCCTTCTTTTCATTTTTAAATGGTGGCTTGCCCCCTTTCCTCGCTTCTTGTCTCTCTTTGGCCTTGTAAGGGTCAGGAACTGGCGGTTCTTGTCCATCAAGATTAATCTCCAACTTATGGGCTTTTGTGGACAATTCATCAAATGTTTCTGGTTGTACACCTTGTAAGATGTATCTGAGTCCCCAGTGCATACCTTGAATGCACATCTCGATCGCGGAAGATTCAGAAATTCGATCTTTGCAATTTAAGCTTAGATTCCTCCAACGGTCGATAAAATCAATGACAGGTTCACTCTTCCATTGACGTGTATTAGAGAGTTCAGTCATGCTGACAGTTCTCTTTGTGCTATAGAAGCGACTAAGGAATTCATGCTCTAGCTGCTCCCAACTGTCAATGGTTCCAGACTCCAGATCCGTGTACCAATCAAAGGCATTACCCTTCAGCGAACGAACAAACTGCTTAACGAGCAAGTCACCATCAGTGCCCGCATTGTTACAAGTTTCCACGAAGTGTGCTACATGTTGCTTAGGGTTGCCCTTGCCATCAAATTGTTGAAATTTTGGAGGTTGATATCCTACGGGCATCTTCAAACCTTCCACTCTAGCAGTGTAAGGTTTAGTGTAACCGCTGTATGGATTGGCGCTTCCACCAATCTTATCCTTGATTGTGCCTTCGATAAATTCCTTTAGATTGTCAACATGAATGGTGCCATCAGGGGAAATTGAAAATTCCTTCGCGGCTTGTGACTTCACTTCCTCTTTTTCCTTCTCCCTTGATGACGAGTCCCCTTCATCTTGCATTTTGAATTTCTGCTTGGACATACTAAGGCTATTTTCGCCTATATTTTTCACCATATCCATTAACTTGACTATCTTGGCATCTTGACTTTGCGCATGCACTACCAGCCCTTCGACAATTTTGGCTAGATTCGAGATCTGGTCTTCCACAGTTGTGGTATTGGTCATCATGACGGGCATCACCACAGAGGCAGCCGAATCACTTGGGCTACCAATAGATTCATGATGGGCTCCTTTCTTGTTAGGAAGCATCTCGAGATTTGCTTCTTCAGTCACAACGTTCGCCTTAGCCTTCTCTGCTAACTTCTTGGCCTTACTCCTTGTCAGAGGTGCAGTATACTGCGTCCCTTGAGTGGTTGAGACATCAGCAACTAAGCCTTCAAGAGAAAAGTTCACCTTCTTGAACTCCATCGAATTTTGAGACTGGTAAGTTGTTGGAAGAAAAGAGATGAGAGGCAGAGATTGTCCCACCGGGCGTGCCAGAAATTTGTAAGCACAAATTTTGTTGCCTAAAATAAAAGACAAGAAAACTGGCACAAATATCAAATTTATTAAATCAAATAATAAGCGGGTTACAATCTCTGAAAGTTCTTGAATCAAAGAAATTAATCCCCTGATTCTTTTCTCTTTGATGGGGGGATTTTTTTTTTTTTTTTTGGAAACGACCAGATCTTGTCTCCCTTTGTTACCACTTTTCCGCTGTCAACAAATCTGATATTGCCAAGTCCTGAATGAAGTATCAGTAGGAAGTCTAGTATTACAATTGCTAGTCACGTGCATGAACCTCCTATTAAGCATATCTTCTTTTGGAAACCGAACCAAGTTGCTAAAATTGAAGATGTGTCATTGCAAGAACTTGGTAGTTGCCGAAACCAGTTTCATTGTCTGAATGGTTGCCTCATTGACCTTTTGGAATTCCACTGGACAACTTCGGAAATGGAGAAAAAGAAGTAATGCTCCACTTTCTCAAATCACGCAACCGTTTAAAGTAACCAGCCATGTTTTGAAATAAGGATAGGAAACATCCAATTGGGTATCATTGCAGCAGGTTGCCAATTGGTAAAATAAACGACTGGACACTTCCAACTTTTGGAACAAAATTTGTCATGTTTACAATGCTCGATTCTTGCAACTTCCAAATGAACTTGGACTTCCTTTTTTTTTTTTGCACGGTTTGAGCTTTATAAAGGAGACAAATTAATCCTCAACCTTCATTATGCCGAACTCCTTGAATTCCAAGAAGAGAAGGAACAAATCAAACATACGCAGGTAACAACTCGATTTCAATCCTCCTGACAACTTGGTGTTAAATGCCTGTGATTCCGAGAAGAGATTGTCAAGTTACTTGCATGTTACATGACTTTGTCAAATTCCTTTGGTGATCACTGTTGGACAAGGCCTTACTCATCATAGGATTGTATGAAAGCTCTTGTTTTTATTGTGATTCAAGTCTTTCCCGAACCTTGAATGTCCTCGAAATTTGCACGGTATGATCTTGCATTCTAGTTGTTTATCGAATCGGGCCAATGAATCACTTTACAATGGCATAGCCACATGTATCCATGATTTCTGGAGGTCCAAAGTTTTTTTTTTTCCTTAGGCGATAAACCTTGCTGGACCTGTCAATTTGAACATAATAAAACCCACCTTGCTGCCTATTCACATTGTTTTCACCAATACCATAAGGTAAGGCCGCTTGCCAGATGGTTACTTCATGCCATTATTTGGTTAATAAGTGTCTCAATCCCGAGACTGCTCAAGCTTTCTACGTCGTTGTACATGCAAAACATCTTTCCCTTTTTTTTTTAAACCACAACATGCAGAACCAGGTCAAGTTCATGGTCCCCTCTTATTTTAATATAATTCCATGTTGATTTAACTAGTAGCGAACACGAAGTGCTCACCACAATGCCATGCATCACGACTTTCTTTTGAATGTCACTTTTTCCGCAGCAAGGCAAAATTTTGTTTGTTTGATGGATTTTTTTTTTTTTTTTTGCACCTTGTGGTGGCATCTGTTATTCCAGGCAAACTAATACACTCTTCCCCCCTTTTTTTTTAGTTTGCACACAAAGCTGCATCTTCGACTCAATCGTGGCCGTGACTTCACCATCAAGAATTTTATCACTTGGAGTACTTAGGTAATCCACCTATTCCATGGCTTTTATTTCTTGTCAATGCCGATTTTTTTTTTTTTTTTTTTTTCACAATGTGAAGGAAAGATCCCTCGACACATCATACATGGTGGATATCTAATTTGAAGAAAGTGTAACCGCCAACTCCCACGAGAGCCATATTATGGCTTGAGGAGTACATGAAGAAGGTGCAACCAAGAAATTTGAAGATGGCGCAACCGTAAACTCCCACGAGAGCCATATTATGGCTTGAGGAGTACATGAAGAAGGTGCAACCAAGAAATTTGAAGAAGGTGCAACCGCAAACTCCCACGAGAGCCATATTATGGCTTGAGGAGTACCAAGGAGATGGCGCAACCGAAATTTGAAGATGGGACAACCGCAAACTCCCACGAGAGCCATATTATGGCTTGAGGAGTATCAAGGAGATGCAATTACCCACTTCAATAAAACTCACCCAAAATTCAAGAAGTCTTTTACTACTTTCAACCATGCCATTTTAACCAAACTTTCTTTTTCCTTCCTTTTCCTGCAGGTTAGTCTTGATGCAATGGTGGTGTTCAAGGAAGTCGCTTTTTCAAACGAAAAGTATCTCCTTATCACTGACAGCGATGGTGACTCTGGTGACAAAGGAACGAAATTATTGGTACATCCCCATATACAAGGAAGTTACTCAGGTAAGTGGCCTTCTCACCAGTACCCAGAGTTAAAGGATTGGTCACTCGAACTTCCTCAAGATGATGGCACGAAGGTTCACTCCTTGAAATCCCTTATTCATGATAAGGAGCCAAGGGCAACTCCTTTTCAAACCCTTGGCAGGCGGATCATAGATGGAGATGCACACTGGGGTCCTTCCTTGAGACTCAGTGGTGCATTCAGTTACATCGAGAATTATTGGGAATGGTTGGAGGATATCCTCGGCAGGAGCAAACCAGTGCTCCGTGAAAATTGCTTGTTTGATGCCTTATATGCTTCGCTTTTCACATATGATAGGAAGCTCCATGTACTTAGAGCATTCTGCGAGGCGTGGTGTCCGGACACTAATACCTTGCATACATTTGTTGGAGAACTGTCTCTCTCACTTTGGGACTTGCACAAGTTAGGGGGACTTCCAATCATCGGGGGTATCTATGAAGAGGTAATCCCATGCGCGGAGGAGCTAACTGGGGTTAATGAAAAGAAATTAAGGCATATTCCACAAAGTTGTGAGTATCTGTTTGTAGCCTTACATCATCTCCAACGTGGAGAATCCAACAAAGCTGGAGTTTCTGCTGACCAATGGATTAATTTCTGGTTTAAAGGCAAAACCAGGTACTCAAAGCCAAAGCAGAGAAGGATAAATAGGGTATCTCGTGCTCAAGCAACCCAAAATCCGGATGGCGAAATTGGACAACCGCGTAAATTTTCAAGTCAAGACAATGGTTATTTAATACCATTGGAGTTAAACTTCACTTGCGGGAAGAGATTTATCTTGCAGCATTTATATCTTGCTGGCTCTGTGTCTTTGTTTTACCAGATGAGGACCCCCACTATATTAGACCATCTACTTTCAAAATGGCTAGTATGATGGCTGCCGGTCGTAAGACTTGCCTTGCTGTTCCTGTCCTGCTAAACATATACCGTGGGCTTGATAAAATTTCAAACTCAGCTACTCCAGGGTGTGCACGTGCGGCTTTTCCGGTGCACTACGTATATGCTTGGTTAGCGAGTTATTTCTCTACCCATTATTCGACTCCAAATACCATGCCTGGACCCACCATGACCAACTATTCTGGAGAGGGTGGCGCACGATACTTTGATGAAAATAGTGCTCGCGACCTCATTCATCAGGGAGATAAAGTAACTTGGGGAATCACTTCTCTTGTGAAGAATCGCAATGAACTCTTTATTGACGATGGCAAACTAGCAAATCTCGAACTAAGTTATTTTGTAAGCGCCTGCTCAAATTACTTAGTTTTGCATGCTGAAGGGGATTTCCTTGTTGAGCCATATAGTCCATATAGATTCGCGCGGCAATTCGGGTTTTATCAAGTTCCTCCACAGGAACTCGGGGCAGATGTGCGTTCCACAAATTATGACTTGAGTCGAATACTCTGGCGCACTGCCAGTCGCAGTAAAACAGAGTCAAAGATACTTTTTCCTAGCTATCCCTTGAATGCTAGCAAGCACATATCTTCAGGCTTTCAAACATGGTGGTCTACGGTATATGATGATTACCTCCTCAAAGGGCGTGATACTTTGATTAAGAGTGTCCAATCAAGTGGGGAGCAGAAGAGGTCAAAAGGGAAGGAACTTGCAAACTTGAACAATCTCTCCAAAGTTGATAACAGTCTTGAGATGAAGCAAAAGACTTTGAGAAACGAGAAGGAAATTTTGAAGAGTTCAAACAAGAAGGTTGCTGCCCTTGAGGACCTTACCCCTAATGAACAATTTTCGAAGGGTACTTCATTTCGTCTTTCCTCAAAAATTGTGAAAGCCATTGATCATGATTCTTGCAATTCACATGAGAAGAAGAGGAGCGAGCCTTTTGATGAGGAGGATGAGCAATCCACTAGCACGGACCAGCATTGGAAGCGCAAGAAGTCCAAGGTAATGACTTTCCCTTTGGATGATATTGGTTTAGATCCTAAAGAACTCTTTAAAGACATTCCGGATATATCTGTGCCTGGTATAAGCCGTGCCAATATTGTAAGGACCCCCCTAGCCTTCTTTAATTTAGCATTTGAAATCTACTTGTCAATTTCATATACATGATTTGTGTCATGACGTTTTCCCTACAGTTGGATGATCAAGACTTGATCTTTATTGATGATGGAGAACCAAGTCAAGTATTAGTTGAAGGACCTACTGCATTTGAACTTTTGGCCAAACAAGTGGTCGGTTCTACCCAACAAAAGGGTGCTAGTGAGAATTCCAAAAAGGCAGTAGATGATGAAAATGTGACTCAGCAAATCATGGCACAGAAGGCGGAGCATATGACTCCATTGGCCAAAAGGAAACTCAAAGTTTTTGATCCACCATCGTGGCGAGTATCTGAATTTTGCCCCCAAAATGTGATCTCAACATGCCGTCGAGACTACATCCAAATGTTGTGGAATAACTTGAGGGTGATGATATCTCAAACAGCCTTGGAGCGCATGCCAACTCTTGAAATAAAAGCCAACGAGATCATGGAGGAAATGCAAAGCTTCAATGCCACGGATATCTCAAATTTGCAATTCCTTTTAAAGGCTTTCTTTGCAAATGCAGCTCGTTACGTTGCGGTGAAATCTTCTCTCTCAAATAAAATTCCAACTGAATCATATGATGAGTTGCTTTCAACGGCCACCCAACATCTTAGAGACGCTCAGAGTAAGGAGAGACAACAGGCGGAGAAGATCTCAACACACATGTTGAAGCTTAAGGAAATCGATCGCGAGGAAGTAGAGTTGAGGAATCGACTTGAGTTCTTGGATACTCACAGAAAGGAGACGCTTTTACTGTTACGAGAAGAGCAAGATGATCTTACCCGAGTGCAAGGCGTGATGGTCGACTTAAAAAATGAAGTTCGAAAGATTGAGAATTCCCCGCCCCTACTTGCTGAGGAGAGTCAAACTTTGGACAAGATGCAAGCGTTACTTGAAAGCAACCGAAAGGAGCTGTCGTCATTTGAATTCTAGGAATAGTTGCAAATTTTTTTTTTGCTTTGTTTCAAATTTCATCTTTTGTTACCTGCTCAAAGCGTGTAGCTATGAGCACAAACATTTCATAATGAAGCTTGCTCTCTCTTTTTCACATTCTTGCAGACGTCCTCGTCTTTACTTGCTTTTTCGATAGCCACCATTTTAGACTACCAACCGTAGTATGAACAATTCTATCTTTGCATAATTTTGATCACACTTGAAAAGATAATTATCCAAATAATTTGGTAATCTGAATAATACACTTTCAAGTATATGTCACAAAATAATTCGAATTGTCTTAAAGATGAACGCTCTCTTTTTTTTATCAAAAGAATCATCCGGACAAAGACTTTAGTTTTATATGATTGTAACTGAACTTAGAAGTTGCCCTCTAAGCTGCCTACGTATCCCAAAAGGGAATCAAGTCAC
>NW_020863848.1:0-42959 GCF_003713205.1 Coffea eugenioides
TTTTCTTGACTTCATGACTCGTATTATTGTTTGATAACGTGTTAAGTGCTTTCAATGATTTCCAACACGAGTTTTCTGGGCGGGTGTGTACTTTATCGTACCCGACCTAAATAAATGTGAAATTTTCAAAGATTGAATGATTGGAGCGTTACTTGTGCATGAATGTAAGCCTTTTGGCTGAATTGGGCCCTGCCCCTTGTTACCGATCGACTCAAGCCAGAAGCGGACTCGGTCGGGCGATTTGGTGACCTGGGTGAACGTTTGGTATACTCGAGTATTACCTTGTAGGTTGGTGGAGGTTGGTGGAGCCTGGCCAATGTCCCAGGAAGGGTTTGAATGCAATGAACGAATGAACGAAACGAGGGTTTATTGATAAATGAAAAATGCATTTTCAAACAATGAAGGAATAAAGAAATGACAGGAGAAGAACGAATACCGAACGTATCCTTTTTCATGTGTGACTTATTGTAATGTTGTAAATGTTTCGTAACTTATTGTTTTGATTTATGACTTGATCCCATGTTCGGAACCCATTGAGCTTTTAGCTCATCCCTGTAGTTTTGTTTTCCTTAACAGGGGAAGGAGAGCAGGGGCGAGAGCTCTGTATCGACTGGTTAGGTCTAGTTTTGGTTTTGTTTTGGTTCTCGCCCTAGTGCTTGACACGGGCTGGTTGTATGGTGACTTGAGAACTTTTGTATTCTCGACGGTTGTACTTCTTTCTGAGATAACAATGTATATAAGTTTTGTGTTAAGTTTTGGATCCTCCTTTTGCTCTTTCTTGTGGTTCTATTTCTGATTTGTGTGAGTGAACGACTGAGTCCCGGCGAGAGTTGGGCAGGCGGTCCGCTGAACCCTCTAGTTCGCCTAAGGAACAAGTGGGGCTGTCACAGTTGGTATCAGAGCCTGCTTCGCGTGGTCTCTGCGTGGAGTGAGCCTGGACTGAGTGGTGAATAGATATGAAGGAATAAGTGCTCGTTCGAGTCTAACCTCTGAATTGTGAATGTGATAGGCCTTAACTTTCTTGTGGTATTTGAGGATCAGAGAGAGGTACGTCTGGTAGGAATTTCGATTGTAAATAGTTTACTCTTGGGACTGGCCAGCTCGAGATGTGAATTGTCTTATTTCGGATTCTCGTGCCCGAGTACTCTGGCGTTGAGGCGATGCTCAGTATTTGAGATTTGCATTTTTGGGAAAAGAACAGGCTTTGTCTGGCTAGAGTGATTTCAAGAGGCCAATGAACATCTAGTTGGATAGAAAGTGACGTGAGAGACCGGACGGGGTTAACAGGGTGTGGGACAACGTATCCCTTTTCTCTTGATGCACCCATATATGGCTACTACATGACGTTAGCCTGTGAATTCGTGTATATGATTATCTGTCAAATTTGATATGTAATTGTGACATGTATTTGTGTATTTGGTTATCCGCCTCCTTGATATGGCGTGTTATGTGCATATATGTTTACTTGTGTATCTGGTATGCTGGAATTGGTGCTTAGTCAATTTACTGTGATTCTTCACTAAAATTACCTTTTGGGGAAAAA
This sequence comes from Coffea eugenioides, assembly GCF_003713205.1. Taxonomy (NCBI): domain Eukaryota; kingdom Viridiplantae; phylum Streptophyta; class Magnoliopsida; order Gentianales; family Rubiaceae; genus Coffea; species Coffea eugenioides. The sequence goes on from NW_020863848.1 coordinate 1,544, forward strand.
GAAAAGAAAAGAGAGAGGGAAAAACATATTTATGGATGAAAGACGTAGTCGTGGACGTGGTCGAGGCCGGGGAACTAAGCGGACCCCGGAATCAAGAGGAGAAAGGGAAACGTCAGCCGAGCAAGAGCAGGGATTAAGAGCTGCGACTGGAGACCAAATGGCAACGGCAATGCAACAAATGACGGATATCTTGGCAAGACTGGTGGATCAACAAGGCCAAATACCCGTAAACCAAAATCGAAACCCTGAGATGGGCGAGGATAGGGCTCTTGAAAGGTTCCAGAAGTTTGCTCCGCCAAAATTCCTTGGAGGGCCTGATCCGGACGTGGCTGAACAATGGATCGAAACCATGGTTAATATTTTCACAGCCCTAAACTGCACTGAGCAAAGGCAAGTGAACTTCGCAGTATTTCAATTTGAGGGACCGGCCCGATCATGGTGGAACGTAATTAGAGCAAAGTGGGAAAGAGAACAGACTATCTGGACATGGGCGAACTTCATAAGAGAATTTAACGAGAAGTACCTCCCACCTTTAGTCCAAGAAAGGAGGGAGGAAGAGTTTATTGGGTTACGCCAGGGAACGTTAAGTGTGGCCGAATATGAAACAAAATTTACAAGATTATCCAAGTTTGCTTCTGAACTGGTAGCCACTGAACGGCGAAGAGTAAGACGGTTTATACAGGGACTGAATTTGGACATCCAAGAGGCGTTAGCCGCGGCGCAAATGAATACTTTTACGGAGGCCCTTGAGAAGGCTCAACGAATCGAGAATGCAAAGGCACAAGTAAAAGCCTCCCAAACACGGAAAAGAGGTGCAGTTGGTAGTGTGATTGAAGAACCTCCTAGTGAATCAATAGCACCTTCTAAAATGCAGAAAGTGAACTTTTTGTCCTACCTGCCATGGACAGTAGGGGCGGGAAATGAAAGGTCTACCAAAGGAAGCCAAACCGGATATGGGGGGACTTCTCCAGAAAGCCGAAAGAGGGCTTCCTACTTGACTTGTGGCTATTGCGGAAAGGCCAATCATACCGAGAACGATTGTTGGCGGAAGGTGCGGAAGTGCTTGATTTGTGGGAGTGGTGAGCACCAAGTTAGCAACTGTCCGAGGAAACAATCACGCGGAGGTAGTATTCCGCAACCGGAGGGAGCTAAAACAAAACAAGCAAATGAAAGAGGGAACCGAACTAATGGGCCAGTAAAAGCTTATGCGTTAGGCACCCAAACAGTTCCGGACTCGTCTGAGGCAAATGAAGGTAAAAATTTCGAGGGCGAAATTTCTTAAGGGGGAGAGAGTGTGAGAACCCGTAAAATTTCTTATTTTCTAGGCTTTATTTTATTTATTTGCACGCTTCTTATGCCTTTTCTTTATTAGGAAAATTTTCTAGCTAATTTTTATGAACAAATAGGGTTTTTAAATTATTGTCTAGTATAATTTAGTTCATGAGATTTTTGGAGCGTATACCGGGCGTGGGACCCGCTAGTGCAGTAAGTTCGGTAAAATTGTGCCAATTAGGTTAAGTTTTGTGTACTGGGATTAATTTGCTAGATGTTAAGAGATAATTAGAGGTTGCTTAGATGGTTAATGATGGAGAGACAAAAGGATAAGTGTTAAACTTACAAGGTGCCACGTGTCGATTTTTCATTCGAACTTGGACTTTGACCATTATTTCTTACCCTTACTAATACTTAATTTTGACCCAAAAATCACCCAATTTTGCAAGCCTTTGGCCGACTCTCTCTCTTTCAAGAAGACAAGAAAAGAAAACTCTCAACCTTTTGCTTCTAATCTTGCCTAAATCTTGCAATCCAACCGATTAATCTTGAGATTATTCCATAAAAACCTCTAGCTAGGTAGGATTGAGGAAGTTGGTGGAGTTGTTTTGGAAACAAGAGACCTAAGCTACTACCTTTTGTGAGTTATCAAGGTACGGTGTGTAAATATCCATTGTTTGTTTTCAATAATGGTGAATTCATGACTTGTGATGGCTAAAGAGATGTTTTAGTGGAAGATTTTATGATTTTTGGTAGAGATTGATGAATGTTTAGTTTATGCTTGATTTTTCTGATTTCATATGTTTGGTGTTGGTTAGTCATGGATTGTTGGTTAGTTATAGTGTAAAATGAAGTTGAGATATGTTGGATGTGATAGATTGTACAAAAATTCTGGTTTGGGGCAGAGATTCCAGATTAGGGTTTCACTAACCCCTGTTCTGCCCGTTTCTGTTAGACCAGGTTAGAGGCCGAATTGGCCTTGGAACAAAACATTAAAGTTGTATAGAATGATGTTTTATAGTTGCCTGTAAATTTTCAGCCCAATCCAAGCTCGGTAGCCTGAGATAAGACGGAAATACCCAGACTGGTCTAGGTAGGTGTTCAGCGAACAGGGTTATCATTTCACCTAATCTGACCGTGACGTTTCACCATGATCCTTACCGAATTAGATTTTGGCCAAAACATGAAAGTTGTAGCCAATAGTATAAAATAGTTGCCTTCAAAATTTCAGCTTGATCAGACCACTGTAACATGTGAAACGACCGAAATACCCTTGACAGTCCATGAAACCTGTTTCGCGCCCAGAATGCTGTTTTCGTGTAGTTTTCCATTTTTTATCATGAAAATGCATGATTTGGCCTTGGAGGTATTTATAATAAATGTAGGGTTGTGTTTTAGCTTCGAAACACCATAAGATACACTTCAATCGGACTTCAGTAGCCTGAGTTGTTGCTGTTTCACAATTGTGCGGTTAGCCAACCTGTTTGTGAGATTCTGGTTTCGTATATTTCAATTTTGACCTAGTTTCACTACAAACTGGACTGAGTGGCCTTCTTCAACATTGTAACCCTTTCTGTTAGCTTCGAAACGGTGTATCTTTCACCTCCATCCGATAATCGTAGTGCCGGTTGTGGCCAATACGCTAAATGACGTCAAAACTATTTTTAGGTTTTAAGGTTTAACCTTCATTTTTGGACTTTCCCTAGTTTATTTTAGTACTTATACGTGCTAGTGAAGGCTTGTTTTGGTAGTAGGTGGATTTGGTTTGTGACTTGTAATCGAGTCTTATTATGCTTACTTGAATGTATATTGATTTTGAACCACATAAACGATTCCGAAAAATAATATTTCTGAGCCTATCTAGTTGGATTCCGACTTGACTTTGATTCAGGTGTTTTCCATTGGAACTGTTATAACCCTTTGAGTTTGGTTTATGACACCCTAGTTGTTTCCGTCCACAGGTCCAAATGGCATTATTTTCACTTTAAAGTCACCTTTATCCGTTTTACTCGTAATTAGTCGAGTTCCTTGATTCCACTTACTTGTTTTGCTAGATGAATTGTAATATTCTATCTCGTCGAATCATAGGTTTTCTGGGTGACCGAGGTAAGATCCGATAGGACATTTTGGACGTTATTTTGCATAATTCGGTGAGTGTTCCTTGTTGCTATATTTTCTTGACTTCATGACTCGTATTGTTGTTTGATAACGTGTTAAGTGCTTTCAATGATTTCCAAAACGAGTTTTCTGGGCGGGTGTGTACTTTATTGCACCCGACCTAAATAAATGTGAAATTTCCCAAGATTGAATGATTGGAACGTTACTTGTGCATGAATGTAAGCCTTTTGGCTGAATTGGGCCCTGCCCCTTGTTACCGATCGACTCGAGCCAGAAGCGGACTCGATCGGGCGATTTGGTGACCTGGGTGAACGTTTGGTATACTCGAGTATTACCTTGTAGGTTGGTGGAGGTTGGTGGAGCCTGGCCAATGTCCAGGAAGGGTTGAATGCAATGAACGAATGAACGAACGAGGGTTTTATTGATAAATGAAAAATGCATTTTCAAACGAATGAAGGAATAAAGAGAATGACAGGAGAACGAACGAATGAACGAACGTACCCTTTTCATGTGTGACTTATTGTAAATGTTGTAAATGTTTCTGTACTTATTGTTTGATTTATGACTTGATCCCATGTTCGGAACCTCATTGAGCTTTTAGCTCATCCCTTTAGTTTTGTTTTCCTTAACAGGGGAAGGAGAGCAGGGGCGAGAGCTCTGTATCGACTGGTTAGGTCTAGTTTTGGTTTTGTTTTGGTTCTCGCCCTAGTGCTTGACACGGGCTGGTTGTATGGTGACTTGAGAACTTTTGTATTCTCGACGGTTGTACTTCTTTCTGAGATAACAATGTATATAAGTTTTGTGTTAAGTTTTGGATCATCCTTTTGCTCTTTCTTGTGGTTCTATTTCTGATTTGTGTGAGTGAACGACTGAGTCCCGGCGAGAGTTGGGCAGGCGGTCCGCTGAACCCTCTAGTTCGCCTAAGGAGAAAGTGGGGCTGTCACAGTTGGTATCAGAGCCTGCTTCGCGTGGTCTCTGCGTGGAGTGAGCCTGGACTGAGTGGTGAATAGATATGAAGGAATAAGTGCTCGTTCGAGTCTAAGCTCTGAATTGTGAATGTGATAGGCCTTAACTTTCTTGTGGTATTTGAGGATCAGAGAGAGGTACGTCTGGTAGGAATTTCGATTGTAAATAGTTTACTCTTGGGACTGGCCAGCTCGAGATGTGAATTGTCTTATTTCGGATTCTCGTGCCCGAGTACTCTGGCGTTGAGGCGATGCTCAGTATTTGAGATTTGCATTTTTGGGAAAAGAACAGGCTTTGTCTGGCTAGAGTGATTTCAAGAGGCCAATGAACATCTAGTTGGATAGAAAGTGACGTGAGAGACCGGACGGGGTTAACAGGGTGTGGGACAACGTATCCTTTTTCTCTTGATGCACCCATATATGGCTACTACATGACGTTAGCCTGTGAATTCGTGTATATGATTATCTGTCAAATTTGATATGTAATTGTGACATGTATTTGTGTATTTGGTTATCCGCCTCCTTGATATGGCGTGTTATGTGCATATATGTTTACTTGTGTATCTGGTATGCTGGAATTGGTGCTTAGTCAATTTACTGTGATTCTTCACTAAAATTACCTTTTGGGGAAAAAGAAAAGAAAAGAGAGAGGGAAAAACATATTTATGGATGAAAGACGTAGTCGTGGACGTGGTCGAGGCCGGGGAACTAAGCGGACCCCGGAATCAAGAGGAGAAAGGGAAACGTCAGCCGAGCAAGAGCAGGGATTAAGAGCTGCGACTGGAGACCAAATGGCAACGGCAATGCAACAAATGACGGATATCTTGGCAAGACTGGTGGATCAACAAGGCCAAATACCCGTAAACCAAAATCGAAACCCTGAGATGGGCGAGGATAGGGCTCTTGAAAGGTTCCAGAAGTTTGCTCCGCCAAAATTCCTTGGAGGGCCTGATCCGGACGTGGCTGAACAATGGATCGAAACCATGGTTAATATTTTCACAGCCCTAAACTGCACTGAGCAAAGGCAAGTGAACTTCGCAGTATTTCAATTTGAGGGACCGGCCCGATCATGGTGGAACGTAATTAGAGCAAAGTGGGAAAGAGAACAGACTATCTGGACATGGGCGAACTTCATAAGAGAATTTAACGAGAAGTACCTCCCACCTTTAGTCCAAGAAAGGAGGGAGGAAGAGTTTATTGGGTTACGCCAGGGAACGTTAAGTGTGGCCGAATATGAAACAAAATTTACAAGATTATCCAAGTTTGCTTCTGAACTGGTAGCCACTGAACGGCGAAGAGTAAGACGGTTTATACAGGGACTGAATTTGGACATCCAAGAGGCGTTAGCCGCGGCGCAAATGAATACTTTTACGGAGGCCCTTGAGAAGGCTCAACGAATCGAGAATGCAAAGGCACAAGTAAAAGCCTCCCAAACACGGAAAAGAGGTGCAGTTGGTAGTGTGATTGAAGAACCTCCTAGTGAATCAATAGCACCTTCTAAAATGCAGAAAGTGAACTTTTTGTCCTACCTGCCATGGACAGTAGGGGCGGGAAATGAAAGGTCTACCAAAGGAAGCCAAACCGGATATGGGGGGACTTCTCCAGAAAGCCGAAAGAGGGCTTCCTACTTGACTTGTGGCTATTGCGGAAAGGCCAATCATACCGAGAACGATTGTTGGCGGAAGGTGCGGAAGTGCTTGATTTGTGGGAGTGGTGAGCACCAAGTTAGCAACTGTCCGAGGAAACAATCACGCGGAGGTAGTATTCCGCAACCGGAGGGAGCTAAAACAAAACAAGCAAATGAAAGAGGGAACCGAACTAATGGGCCAGTAAAAGCTTATGCGTTAGGCACCCAAACAGTTCCGGACTCGTCTGAGGCAAATGAAGGTAAAAATTTCGAGGGCGAAATTTCTTAAGGGGGAGAGAGTGTGAGAACCCGTAAAATTTCTTATTTTCTAGGCTTTATTTTATTTATTTGCACGCTTCTTATGCCTTTTCTTTATTAGGAAAATTTTCTAGCTAATTTTTATGAACAAATAGGGTTTTTAAATTATTGTCTAGTATAATTTAGTTCATGAGATTTTTGGAGCGTATACCGGGCGTGGGACCCGCTAGTGCAGTAAGTTCGGTAAAATTGTGCCAATTAGGTTAAGTTTTGTGTACTGGGATTAATTTGCTAGATGTTAAGAGATAATTAGAGGTTGCTTAGATGGTTAATGATGGAGAGACAAAAGGATAAGTGTTAAACTTACAAGGTGCCACGTGTCGCTTTTTCATTCGAACTTGGACTTTGACCATTATTTCTTACCTTTACTAATACTTAATTTTGACCCAAAAATCACCCAATTTTGCAAGCCTTTGGCCGACTCTCTCTCTTTCAAGAAGACAAGAAAAGAAAACTCTCAACCTTTTGCTTCTAATCTTGCCTAAATCTTGCAATCCAACCGATTAATCTTGAGATTATTCCATAAAAACCTCTAGCTAGGTAGGATTGAGGAAGTTGGTGGAGTTGTTTTGGAAACAAGAGACCTAAGCTACTACCTTTTGTGAGTTATCAAGGTACGGTGTGTAAATATCCATTGTTTGTTTTCAATAATGGTGAATTCATGACTTGTGATGGCTAAAGAGATGTTTTAGTGGAAGATTTTATGATTTTTGGTAGAGATTGATGAATTTTTAGTTTATGCTTGATTTTTCTGATTTCATATGTTTGGTGTTGGTTAGTCATGGATTGTTGGTTAGTTATAGTGTAAAATGAAGTTGAGATATGTTGGATGTGATAGATTGTACAAAAATTCTGGTTTGGGGCAGAGATTCCAGATTAGGGTTTCACTAACCCCTGTTCTGCCCGTTTCTGTTAGACCAGGTTAGAGGCCGAATTGGCCTTGGCACAAAACATTAAAGTTGTAGAGAATGATGTTTTATAGTTGCCTGTAAATTTTCAGCCCAATCCAAGCTCGGTAGCCTGAGATAAGACGGAAATACCCAGACTGGTCTAGGTAGGTGTTCAGCGAACAGGGTTGTCATTTCACCTAATCTGACCGTGACGTTTCACCATGATCCTTACCGAATTAGATTTTGGCCAAAACATGAAAGTTGTAGCCAATAGTATAAAATAGTTGCCTTCAAAATTTCAGCTTGATCAGACCACTGTAGCATGTGAAACGACCGAAATACCCTTGACTGTCCATGAAACCTGTTTCGCGCCCAGAATGCTGTTTTCGTGTAGTTTTCCATTTTTGATCATGAAAATGCATGATTTGGCCTTGGAGGTCTTTATAATAAATGTAGGGTTGTGTTTTAGCTTCGAAACACCATAAGATACACTTCAATCGGACTTCAGTAGCCTGAGTTGTTGCTGTTTCACAATTGTGCGGTTAGCCAACCTGTTTGTGAGATTCTGGTTTCGTATATTTCAATTTTGACCTAGTTTCACTACAAACTGGACTGAGTGGCCTTCTTCAACATTGTAGCCCTTTCTGTTAGCTTCGAAACGGTGTATCTTTCACCTCCATCCGATAATCGTAGTGCCGGTTGTGGCCAATACGCTAAATGACGTCAAAACTATTTTTAGGTTTTAAGGTTTAACCTTCATTTTTGGACTTTCCCTAGTTTATTTTAGTACTTATACGTGCTAGTGAAGGCTTGTTTTGGTAGTAGGTGGATTTGGTTTGTGACTTGTAATCGAGTCTTATTATGCTTACTTGAATGTATATTGATTTTGAACCACATAAACGATTCCGAAAAATAATATTTCTGAGCCTATCTAGTTGGATTCCGACTTGACTTTGATTCAGGTGTTTTCCATTGGAACTGTTATAACCCTTTGAGTTTGGTTTATGACACCCTAGTTGTTTCCGTCCACAGGTCCAAATGGCATTATTTTCACTTTAAAGTCACCTTTATCCGTTTTACTCGTAATTAGTCGAGTTCCTTGATTCCACTTACTTGTTTTGCTAGATGAATTGTAATATTCTATCTCGTCGAATCATAGGTTTTCTGGGTGACCGAGGTAAGATCCGATAGGACATTTTGGACGTTATTTTGCATAATTCGGTGAGTGTTCCTTGTTGCTATATTTTCTTGACTTCATGACTCGTATTGTTGTTTGATAACGTGTTAAGTGCTTTCAATGATTTCCAAAACGAGTTTTCTGGGCGGGTGTGTACTTTATTGCACCCGACCTAAATAAATGTGAAATTTCCAAAGATTGAATGATTGGAACGTTACTTGTGCATGAATGTAAGCCTTTTGGCTGAATTGGGCCCTGCCCCTTGTTACCGATCGACTCGAGCCAGAAGCGGACTCGATCGGGCGATTTGGTGACCTGGGTGAACGTTTGGTATACTCGAGTATTACCTTGTAGGTTGGTGGAGGTTGGTGGAGCCTGGCCAATGTCCAGGAAGGGTTGAATGCAATGAACGAATGAACGAACGAGGGTTTTATTGATAAATGAAAAATGCATTTTCAAACGAATGAAGGAATAAAGAGAATGACAGGAGAACGAACGAATGAACGAACGTACCCTTTTCATGTGTGACTTATTGTAAATGTTGTAAATGTTTCTGTACTTATTGTTTGATTTATGACTTGATCCCATGTTCGGAACCTCATTGAGCTTTTAGCTCATCCCTTTAGTTTTGTTTTCCTTAACAGGGGAAGGAGAGCAGGGGCGAGAGCTCTGTATCGACTGGTTAGGTCTAGTTTTGGTTTTGTTTTGGTTCTCGCCCTAGTGCTTGACACGGGCTGGTTGTATGGTGACTTGAGAACTTTTGTATTCTCGACGGTTGTACTTCTTTCTGAGATAACAATGTATATAAGTTTTGTGTTAAGTTTTGGATCATCCTTTTGCTCTTTCTTGTGGTTCTATTTCTGATTTGTGTGAGTGAACGACTGAGTCCCGGCGAGAGTTGGGCAGGCGGTCCGCTGAACCCTCTAGTTCGCCTAAGGAGAAAGTGGGGCTGTCACAGTTGGTATCAGAGCCTGCTTCGCGTGGTCTCTGCGTGGAGTGAGCCTGGACTGAGTGGTGAATAGATATGAAGGAATAAGTGCTCGTTCGAGTCTAAGCTCTGAATTGTGAATGTGATAGGCCTTAACTTTCTTGTGGTATTTGAGGATCAGAGAGAGGTACGTCTGGTAGGAATTTCGATTGTAAATAGTTTACTCTTGGGACTGGCCAGCTCGAGATGTGAATTGTCTTATTTCGGATTCTCGTGCCCGAGTACTCTGGCGTTGAGGCGATGCTCAGTATTTGAGATTTGCATTTTTGGGAAAAGAACAGGCTTTGTCTGGCTAGAGTGATTTCAAGAGGCCAATGAACATCTAGTTGGATAGAAAGTGACGTGAGAGACCGGACGGGGTTAACAGGGTGTGGGACAACGTATCCCTTTTCTCTTGATGCACCCATATATGGCTACTACATGACGTTAGCCTGTGAATTCGTGTATATGATTATCTGTCAAATTTGATATGTAATTGTGACATGTATTTGTGTATTTGGTTATCCGCCTCCTTGATATGGCGTGTTATGTGCATATATGTTTACTTGTGTATCTGGTATGCTGGAATTGGTGCTTAGTCAATTTACTGTGATTCTTCACTAAAATTACCTTTTGGGGAAAAAGAAAAGAAAAGAGAGAGGGAAAAACATATTTATGGATGAAAGACGTAGTCGTGGACGTGGTCGAGGCCGGGGAACTAAGCGGACCCCGGAATCAAGAGGAGAAAGGGAAACGTCAGCCGAGCAAGAGCAGGGATTAAGAGCTGCGACTGGAGACCAAATGGCAACGGCAATGCAACAAATGACGGATATCTTGGCAAGACTGGTGGATCAACAAGGCCAAATACCCGTAAACCAAAATCGAAACCCTGAGATGGGCGAGGATAGGGCTCTTGAAAGGTTCCAGAAGTTTGCTCCGCCAAAATTCCTTGGAGGGCCTGATCCGGACGTGGCTGAACAATGGATCGAAACCATGGTTAATATTTTCACAGCCCTAAACTGCACTGAGCAAAGGCAAGTGAACTTCGCAGTATTTCAATTTGAGGGACCGGCCCGATCATGGTGGAACGTAATTAGAGCAAAGTGGGAAAGAGAACAGACTATCTGGACATGGGCGAACTTCATAAGAGAATTTAACGAGAAGTACCTCCCACCTTTAGTCCAAGAAAGGAGGGAGGAAGAGTTTATTGGGTTACGCCAGGGAACGTTAAGTGTGGCCGAATATGAAACAAAATTTACAAGATTATCCAAGTTTGCTTCTGAACTGGTAGCCACTGAACGGCGAAGAGTAAGACGGTTTATACAGGGACTGAATTTGGACATCCAAGAGGCGTTAGCCGCGGCGCAAATGAATACTTTTACGGAGGCCCTTGAGAAGGCTCAACGAATCGAGAATGCAAAGGCACAAGTAAAAGCCTCCCAAACACGGAAAAGAGGTGCAGTTGGTAGTGTGATTGAAGAACCTCCTAGTGAATCAATAGCACCTTCTAAAATGCAGAAAGTGAACTTTTTGTCCTACCTGCCATGGACAGTAGGGGCGGGAAATGAAAGGTCTACCAAAGGAAGCCAAACCGGATATGGGGGGACTTCTCCAGAAAGCCGAAAGAGGGCTTCCTACTTGACTTGTGGCTATTGCGGAAAGGCCAATCATACCGAGAACGATTGTTGGCGGAAGGTGCGGAAGTGCTTGATTTGTGGGAGTGGTGAGCACCAAGTTAGCAACTGTCCGAGGAAACAATCACGCGGAGGTAGTATTCCGCAACCGGAGGGAGCTAAAACAAAACAAGCAAATGAAAGAGGGAACCGAACTAATGGGCCAGTAAAAGCTTATGCGTTAGGCACCCAAACAGTTCCGGACTCGTCTGAGGCAAATGAAGGTAAAAATTTCGAGGGCGAAATTTCTTAAGGGGGAGAGAGTGTGAGAACCCGTAAAATTTCTTATTTTCTAGGCTTTATTTTATTTATTTGCACGCTTCTTATGCCTTTTCTTTATTAGGAAAATTTTCTAGCTAATTTTTATGAACAAATAGGGTTTTTAAATTATTGTCTAGTATAATTTAGTTCATGAGATTTTTGGAGCGTATACCGGGCGTGGGACCCGCTAGTGCAGTAAGTTCGGTAAAATTGTGCCAATTAGGTTAAGTTTTGTGTACTGGGATTAATTTGCTAGATGTTAAGAGATAATTAGAGGTTGCTTAGATGGTTAATGATGGAGAGACAAAAGGATAAGTGTTAAACTTACAAGGTGCCACGTGTCGATTTTTCATTCGAACTTGGACTTTGACCATTATTTCTTACCTTTACTAATACTTAATTTTGACCCAAAAATCACCCAATTTTGCAAGCCTTTGGCCGACTCTCTCTCTTTCAAGAAGACAAGAAAAGAAAACTCTCAACCTTTTCCTTCTAATCTTACCTAAATCTTGCAATCCAACCGATTAATCTTGAGATTATTCCATAAAAACCTCTAGCTAGGTAGGATTGAGGAAGTTGGTGGAGTTGTTTTGGAAACAAGAGACCTAAGCTACTACCTTTTGTGAGTTATCAAGGTACGGTGTGTAAATATCCATTGTTTGTTTTCAATAATGGTGAATTCATGACTTGTGATGGCTAAAGAGATGTTTTAGTGGAAGATTTTATGATTTTTGGTAGAGATTGATGAATGTTTAGTTTATGCTTGATTTTTCTGATTTCATATGTTTGGTGTTGGTTAGTCATGGATTGTTGGTTAGTTATAGTGTAAAATGAAGTTGAGATATGTTGGATGTGATAGATTGTACAAAAATTCTGGTTTGGGGCAGAGATTCCAGATTAGGGTTTCACTAACCCCTGTTCTGCCCGTTTCTGTTAGACCAGGTTAGAGGCCGAATTGGCCTTGGCACAAAACATTAAAGTTGTAGAGAATGATGTTTTATAGTTGCCTGTAAATTTTCAGCCCAATCCAAGCTCGGTAGCCTGAGATAAGACGGAAATACCCAGACTGGTCTAGGTAGGTGTTCAGCGAACAGGGTTGTCATTTCACCTAATCTGACCGTGACGTTTCACCATGATCCTTACCGAATTAGATTTTGGCCAAAACATGAAAGTTGTAGCCAATAGTATAAAATAGTTGCCTTCAAAATTTCAGCTTGATCAGACCACTGTAGCATGTGAAACGACCGAAATACCCTTGACTGTCCATGAAACCTGTTTCGCGCCCAGAATGCTGTTTTCGTGTAGTTTTCCATTTTTTATCATGAAAATGCATGATTTGGCCTTGGAGGTCTTTATAATAAATGTAGGGTTGTGTTTTAGCTTCGAAACACCATAAGATACACTTCAATCGGACTTCAGTAGCCTGAGTTGTTGCTGTTTCACAATTGTGCGGTTAGCCAACCTGTTTGTGAGATTCTGGTTTCGTATATTTCAATTTTGACCTAGTTTCACTACAAACTGGACTGAGTGGCCTTCTTCAACATTGTAGCCCTTTCTGTTAGCTTCGAAACGGTGTATCTTTCACCTCCATCCGATAATCGTAGTGCCGGTTGTGGCCAATACGCTAAATGACGTCAAAACTATTTTTAGGTTTTAAGGTTTAACCTTCATTTTTGGACTTTCCCTAGTTTATTTTAGTACTTATACGTGCTAGTGAAGGCTTGTTTTGGTAGTAGGTGGATTTGGTTTGTGACTTGTAATCGAGTCTTATTATGCTTACTTGAATGTATATTGATTTTGAACCACATAAACGATTCCGAAAAATAATATTTCTGAGCCTATCTAGTTGGATTCCGACTTGACTTTGATTCAGGTGTTTTCCATTGGAACTGTTATAACCCTTTGAGTTTGGTTTATGACACCCTAGTTGTTTCCGTCCACAGGTCCAAATGGCTTTATTTTCACTTTAAAGTCACCTTTATCCGTTTTACTCGTAATTAGTCGAGTTCCTTGATTCCACTTACTTGTTTTGCTAGATGAATTGTAATATTCTTTCTCGTCGAATCATAGGTTTTCTGGGTGACCGAGGTAAGATCCGATAGGACATTTTGGACGTTATTTTGCATAATTCGGTGAGTGTTCCTTGTTGCTATATTTTCTTGACTTCATGACTCGTATTGTTGTTTGATAACGTGTTAAGTGCTTTCAATGATTTCCAAAACGAGTTTTCTGGGCGGGTGTGTACTTTATTGCACCCGACCTAAATAAATGTGAAATTTCCAAAGATTGAATGATTGGAACGTTACTTGTGCATGAATGTAAGCCTTTTGGCTGAATTGGGCCCTGCCCCTTGTTACCGATCGACTCGAGTCAGAAGCGGACTCGATCGGGCGATTTGGTGACCTGGGTGAATGTTTGGTATACTCGAGTATTACCTTGTAGGTTGGTGGAGGTTGGTGGAGCCTGGCCAATGTCCAGGAAGGGTTGAATGCAATGAACGAATGAACGAACGAGGGTTTTATTGATAAATGAAAAATGCATTTTCAAACGAATGAAGGAATAAAGAGAATGACAGGAGAACGAACGAATGAACGAACGTATCCTTTTCATGTGTGACTTATTGTAAATGTTGTAAATGTTTCTGTACTTATTGTTTCATTTATGACTTGATCCCATGTTCGGAACCTCATTGAGCTTTTAGCTCATCCCTTTAGTTTTGTTTTCCTTAACAGGGGAAGGAGAGCAGGGGCGAGAGCTCTGTATCGACTGGTTAGGTCTAGTTTTGGTTTTGCTTTGGTTCTCGCCCTAGTACTTGACACGGGCTGGTTGTATGGTGACTTGAGAACTTTTGTATTCTCGACGGTTGTACTTCTTTCTGAGATAACAATGTATATAAGTTTTGTGTTAAGTTTTGGATCCTCCTTTTGCTCTTTCTTGTGGTTCTATTTCTGATTTGTGTGAGTGAACGACTGAGTCCCGGCGAGAGTTGGGCAGGCGGTCCGTTGAACCCTCTAGTTCGCCTAAGGAGAAAGTGGGGCTGTCACAGTTGGTATCAGAGCCTGCTTCGCGTGGTCTCTGCGTGGAGTGAGCCTGGACTGAGTGGTGAATAGATATGAAGGAATAAGTGCTCGTTCGAGTCTAAGCTCTGAATTGTGAATGTCATAGGCCTTAACTTTCTTGTGGTATTTGAGGATCAGAGAGAGGTACGTCTGGTAGGAATTTCGATTGTAAATAGTTTACTCTTGGGACTGGCCAGCTCGAGATGTGAATTGTCTTATTTCGGATTCTCGTGCCCGAGTACTCTGGCGTTGAGGCGATGCTCAGTATTTGAGATTTGCATTTTTGGGAAAAGAACAGGCTTTGTCTGGCTAGAGTGATTTCAAGAGGCCAATGAACATCTAGTTGGATAGAAAGTGACGTGAGAGACCGGACGGGGTTAACAGGGTGTGGGACAACGTATCCCTTTTCTCTTGATGCACCCATATATGGCTACTACATGACGTTAGCCTGTGAATTCGTGTATATGATTATCTGTCAAATTTGATATGTAATTGTGACATGTATTTGTGTATTTGATTATCCGCCTCCTTGATATGGCGTGTTATGTGCATATATGTTTACTTGTGTATTTGGTATGCTGGAATTGGTGCTTAGTCAATTTACTGTGATTCTTCACTAAAATTACCTTTTGGGGAAAAAGAAAAGAAAAGAGAGAGGGAAAAACATATTTATGGATGAAAGACGTAGTCGTGGACGTGGTCGAGGCCGGGGAACTAAGCGGACCCCGGAATCAAGAGGAGAAAGGGAAACGTCAGCCGAGCAAGAGCAGGGATTAAGAGCTGCGACTGGAGACCAAATGGCAACGGCAATGCAACAAATGACGGATATCTTGGCAAGACTGGTGGATCAACAAGGCCAAATACCCGTAAACCAAAATCGAAACCCTGAGATGGGCGAGGATAGGGCTCTTGAAAGGTTCCAGAAGTTTGCTCCGCCAAAATTCCTTGGAGGGCCTGATCCGGACGTGGCTGAACAATGGATCGAAACCATGGTTAATATTTTCACAGCCCTAAACTGCACTGAGCAAAGGCAAGTGAACTTCGCAGTATTTCAATTTGAGGGACCGGCCCGATCATGGTGGAACGTAATTAGAGCAAAGTGGGAAAGAGAACAGACTATCTGGACATGGGCGAACTTCATAAGAGAATTTAACGAGAAGTACCTCCCACCTTTAGTCCAAGAAAGGAGGGAGGAAGAGTTTATTGGGTTACGCCAGGAAACGTTAAGTGTGGCCGAATATGAAACAAAATTTACAAGATTATCCAAGTTTGCTTCTGAACTGGTAGCCACTGAACGGCGAAGAGTAAGACGGTTTATACAGGGACTGAATTTGGACATCCAAGAGGCGTTAGCCGCGGCGCAAATGAATACTTTTACGGAGGCCCTTGAGAAGGCTCAACGAATCGAGAATGCAAAGGCACAAGTAAAAGCCTCCCAAACACGGAAAAGAAGTGCAGTTGGTAGTGTGATTGAAGAACCTCCTAGTGAATCAATAGCACTTTCTAAAATGCAGAAAGTGAACTTTTTGTCCTACCTGCCATGGACAGTAGGGGCGGAAAATGAAAGGTCTACCAAAGGAAGCCAAACCGGATATGGGGAGACTTCTCCAGAAAGCCGAAAGAGGGCTTCCTACTTGACTTGTGGCTATTGCGGAAAGGCCAATCATACCGAGAACGATTGTTGGCGGAAGGTGCGGAAGTGCTTGATTTGTGGGAGTGGTGAGCACCAAGTTAGCAACTGTCCGAGGAAACAATCACGCGGAGGTAGTATTCCGCAACCGGAGGGAGCTAAAACAAAACAAGCAAATGAAAGAGGGAACCGAACTAATGGGCCAGTAAAAGCTTATGCGTTAGGCACCCAAACAGTTCCGGACTCGTCTGAGACAAATGAAGGTAAAAATTTCGAGGGCGAAATTTCTTAAGGGGGAGAGAGTGTGAGAACCCGTAAAATTTCTTATTTTCTAGGTTTTAATTTATTTATTTGCACGCTTCTTATGCCTTTTCTTTATTAGGAAAATTTTCTAGCTAATTTTTATGAACAAATAGGGTTTTTAAATTATTGTCTAGTATAATTTAGTTCATGAGATTTTTGGAGCGTATACCGGGCGTGGGACCCGCTAGTGCAGTAAGTTCGGTAAAATTGTGCCAATTAGGTTAAGTTTTGTGTACTGGGATTAATTTGCTAGATGTTAAGAGATAATTAGAGGTTGCTTAGATGGTTAATGATGGAGAGACAAAAGGATAAGTGTTAAACTTACAAGGTGCCACGTGTCGCTTTTTCATTCGAACTTGGACTTTGACCATTATTTCTTACCTTTACTAATACTTAATTTTGACCCAAAAATCACCCAATTTTGCAAGCCTTTGGCCGACTCTCTCTCTTTCAAGAAGACAAGAAAAGAAAACTCTCAACCTTTTCCTTCTAATCTTACCTAAATCTTGCAATCCAACCGATTAATCTTGAGATTATTCCATAAAAACCTCTAGCTAGGTAGGATTGAGGAAGTTGGTGGAGTTGTTTTGGAAACAAGAGACCTAAGCTACTACCTTTTGTGAGTTATCAAGGTACGGTGTGTAAATATCCATTGTTTGTTTTCAATAATGGTGAATTCATGACTTGTGATGGCTAAAGAGATGTTTTAGTGGAAGATTTTATGATTTTTGGTAGAGATTGATGAATTTTTAGTTTATGCTTGATTTTTCTGATTTCATATGTTTGGTGTTGGTTAGTCATGGATTGTTGGTTAGTTATAGTGTAAAATGAAGTTGAGATATGTTGGATGTGATAGATTGTACAAAAATTCTGGTTTGGGGCAGAGATTCCAGATTAGGGTTTCACTAACCCCTGTTCTGCCCGTTTCTGTTAGACCAGGTTAGAGGCCGAATTGGCCTTGGCACAAAACATTAAAGTTGTAGAGAATGATGTTTTATAGTTGCCTGTAAATTTTCAGCCCAATCCAAGCTCGGTAGCCTGAGATAAGACGGAAATACCAGACTGGTCTAGGTAGGTGTTCAGCGAACAGGGTTGTCATTTCACCTAATCTGACCGTGACGTTTCACCATGATCCTTACCGAATTATGTGAGAACCCGTAAAACCCTAATTATTTTCCTAGGGTTTATTTTCCCCTTAATTGCATGTTTTCTGCATTTTCTGGCTTAGAAATATTTTCTTGGTGGATTTTATGAGTAATTATAGTTTTTAGATGATTTTTCTAGTATTGGAGAGTTTTTAGAAAATTAAGGATATATAATGGACGTGGGACCCACTAGTGCGAAAAGTGCGGAAAAATTCGGCCAATACGGTTAAGTTTCGGATACTGTGTACAATTTATCGGGTGTTAAGAGATAAGTAGAGTGTGTGAAATGATTGATGTGAGAGTGAAAAGGAAGGATTGACATGCATTAATGAGTGCCACGTGTCACTTGGTGGTTGGTTGGACTTTATGGTTTACTATTCACATTTTTGACTTTTTTGACCAAAGGTTAAATATCTTCAAAATTCATTAAAATTTCCTCATTCTTTCTTCACCATAGCCGGCCCTCTCAAGCTCCAAAACGAAGAGAACTCCATCAACTTTCAAGCTTCTACTTGGTGCAAATCACCCAAAAACATTAGCTTACATCCATTTTACTCCATAAAATCTTTCCTTTTAGTGATAGTGAGTGGTCTAGTGAAGTTGTTTTGAAGAGCTAAGGTGTCCACAATCCCTATCTCTCTTGTTACTTGGTAAGTGATGCTAGAACACTCTACTACACCTTATGATGTTTATGTTATGCTTAGAAGTAGCTTGAGTGATGGAATATATGATTTATTTCTTGATTTGAAGAGTTTTGGTGAAGTTTTCCATTTTATGATGAATTTGCTGGTTTAATATGAATGGGATGTTGTGGCCTTGTATGATGAATGGTAATGGTTTAAAATGACTCTAGTAGGTGTGAATTGTTGATAAATGCAATCAATTTTGGATTTGGATGGAAAATGGAAAGTTAGGGTTCATGAACCCCTAATCTGTCCGAAATTTTAGGTCAAAGATAGAGGCCGAATTGGACTTTCTTCAAAACATTCAAGTTGTAGGTATTGATGAGTATGAAGTGCCTGCAAAATTTCAGGGCATTTGGAGTAGTATAGAGTGAGTTATGCCGTTTTTACTGTTGCTGTTTTTGGTGAACAGAATGTCCGAACTGCGATAGTAATTGCCTGTTTTGACTGGAATTGGTTTGGATTTTGTTGTTTGTGTCTTCTGATGAAATGTAGCTTGATGTCTTAGCTTTCATATGCCTTTGGAATCAATGCATTTGGACCTGTGTAGGCTAGGATAGACTGATTACAGTTTTGTGTGATTTGGGAACCTGCAATTACGGTTCTGGCTTGGTTTTCTGCATTTTTGACCTAGTTGTGCTAGGATTTGGACTGAGAGGCCTTCTTCATTGTTGTAGCTCTGTTTCATAGCTTCGAAACGGTGGGTCTTACACCCCCATCCGATAACTGTAGTGAATTTGACGCCATTACCGCATTTTAAGGTCAAACACGGTTTTCCTATCAAGGCTTAAGCTAAGGCCATTTTGTAATTTCTGGTTACCAATGATGCGTACTTATGCATATGAAACCCTATTGGGGTTATGTTTAGCATTGTATTGCGACTCGTTTACGAGTCTTATGGCACTTATTTATGTGTTCTAGGAGGAAACGGTGGTTCACGACGCACTTTGGACCGCAGTGCATGAAACATCATTTTCTTGCTTGGTGAGTATACTACTCACTTAATTGTTACTATGAAATGTATATGTGATGCCTTGAAGGCTTACTTGGATATTGGAATTGATTAAGGTGAGGGTGTACTTGACCGCCCTCACCCCTTTTGATAGTATCACTGATTGGCTACCGTTTTACTGCATTACTGAACTTGATATATTGGTTGGTGAATTCCATTTCATGGAAACTGAATTGGTGTCGTTTGGACGATTGTCCAACGACCTTACTGTATTACTGAGCTCAACCCCGTTTGGTAGTCAATTGGATCGAGCCGGCGAGGGCTTGGTCGTGAAAATTGTCATGCCACGGGGACTGTACTGAGGAACCTTGTAGTAATGAGACTCTCGGTTCCGGTAAACTCGAGTATTACCAAAATGACTGAATGGAGTGCGGGCCCGGTTGGGGAATGTTGGGTGGAAGGAATGGGAGTAAAGAGTTGTCTACGGTTGGTTATTCTTTTAAAATTGACGGAGGTCAATGAGGTTGGATCAAGATTGCAAGCGTGGAAATGGGCTCTTGAGAGCCGACCGTATCCTTTCACTGATTTGCTTTATTTCGGAATTGCATACTTGAATTGAATAGTTATGCTTATGTGATCTTAACTGCTATTGTGATAGTTGCTCACTGGGCTTTAGCTCATTCCGTGTCATTTGTTTTCCTTACAGGAAAATGAAACTTTTGGAAAAGATTGTGATAGTTGGATGACAAGTTGAGCTCTTGTACATGTATTTTTGAATAGCTCCTTGTGGGAAAAAAAAACCCTAAGTGTTTTGTTTCCACCAATGTTTGGTGTGTAACTGGCTTTTGGTACATGTATGAACTAGACGAATATCTTGGTTTGCCGTTTGGCTTGTAACTGTTGATTTCCAATGTATATATATGCTTGGCCGTGGTTTGGATAAATTTCGGCTTCGATTTTCATTTTTTTTTATTGTTTGTGATTTTGACTTGTTTGCGC
Organism: Coffea eugenioides; assembly: GCF_003713205.1. Classification (NCBI taxonomy): domain Eukaryota; kingdom Viridiplantae; phylum Streptophyta; class Magnoliopsida; order Gentianales; family Rubiaceae; genus Coffea; species Coffea eugenioides. Next base: position 21,583 of record NW_020863848.1, read on the forward strand.
GCTATGGTAAGTTCCGGAACGTAATAGATCGACGTAAACTGAACCGTTAGTCCTGGCGAGAGCTGGGCAGGCAGTCCGCTAACCCCTTTGGTTCGCCTTAGGGGAAGGTGGGGCTGTCACAGGTGGTATCAGAGCCTAGGTTTGCATTAGCCTGGGTGTTATAGGACTGTTTGATTGAGGATTTCTTGTTTATGGCCTTTAAGCTTCTATTTATGGTTAATTGCTCTTGTGATGTAGGATGGCCGGACAGGGTGATTCTAGTGCTAGTCCTTCGGGAACGAGACCTCGCAAAGTACTCCCTGTGATTCCCTATCAGATACGGCCGGGAGGGGCCGTCATTCGTTGGAGCCCGTCTAACCGTCTTCGACGGTGCCCGTGTAAGGAGAAATATGCTTACCCGAACACCCTCGTGTTTGCGCTGGATAAAGAGCGTAAAATGTTCGCTAGAGAGAATGCTCGACTTGAGGTCGATGCGATCCAGGATAGGGCGACGAATGAGAAGCAAGCTGCGCGAATTAAAGAGCTAGAGTACGACGTACTTGAGGCCGAGGATCGAGTTGATGACCTTTGCGCGCAGTTGAGGGAGGCACGAGAGCGCGAGCTTAAGCGAGCTCGCAAGGTCAGGGGTCGCGCTAAGGCGATCCTTAATTTGTGTGACGATGGCTTGGAAGAGTGTAGTGACGAGGCGTCGTGTGCGGAGGCCGACCCTGCGGAGGAGTCTACCCCATCGCCTGGATCCCAGACCCCGGCGACTGACTAGGCCTTGACTTTTAGGCATCTTTTGGATAGTGGTGGTTTTGGGTATGTACATAGGGATAGGGATAGAGCCTTAGCTAACCGTTTTGGATGTAGAGTTAGCTACGTGTAAATTTCTTTTGATAGGCCTATCCTCGGGAGGATCGTTTATGTACGTACGTGCCTTGGCCGTACTTGACTGACTGATTGTATATACGTGTTTGACTTGTATATATGTGTGTTTGTGCTTATGCTTGGCCTGTGTAAATGTGTTATTGTGCAAAGTTTATGTGTTACTTATATGTCTTGTTATTACTGTGGTTTAGTACCTTTGCCTAGACCGAGTGAAACCCATGGAAGGTACACGGAGTGGCCGGGGACGCGGGCGCGGTATTAGACAACCCACACCGGTTAGGGAAACGGGGGAAGCTTCTACTGGACCAAATCCTGAACCCCAAATAGACCCCAATGTGCAAATAGCTGCCGCTATGCAGCAAATGACAAACCTACTCGCACAAGTAGTCCAACAACAGGGCCAGAACCCAAACCCTAACCCCGGAAACCCTGGCCATCATATTGAGAGCGAAGATAGAGCTCTAGAACGTTTTCAAAAGTTTTCCCCGCCAAAGTTTGTTGGGGGACCCGACCCTGACGTTGCTGAGAAATGGCTAGAGAAAATGGTTGATATATTCGCGGCCCTACACTACCCAGACGAACGGCAGGTAACTTTTGCCGTGTTTCAACTTGAAGGGGCTGCCCGTTCCTGGTGGAACGTAATTAGGCAGAAATGGGAACGGGAGCAGACACCGTGGACTTGGGTGAACTTCATCCGAGAATTTAATGCCAAGTTTTTCCCTCCTCTAGTCCAGGAGAGGAAGGAGGACGAGTTTATCCGGCTCCGGCAAGGGGCTCAGACTGTGGCGGAGTACGAGAATCAATTTACCCGCTTGTCCAAATTCGCGCCTGAACTAATCATGACTGAGCAAAGACGAATTAGGCGCTTTATTCAGGGTTTGAACGTTGAGATCCAGAAAGACCTCGCGGCGGCTCAAATCACTACGTTTAGCGAGGCAATGGAAAAAGCCCAACGAGTAGAAAGTGCACGGCTGCAGGTCCGAAACTTCCAGGCTAAGAAGCGTGGTTTTCCTGGGAGTACATCTGGACAAGGTGAGAAGAGCACACCCTCTAAGTTTGGACGAGGAACGGGTGGTGGTCGACATTCTGGGTCAGGCAGAGGGACTCCATTCAGGGGTGGTCAAGCTGGGCGAGGACAAAGTGGCTCGGCTTCGGCACCTCGTGGTCCCTGCGGGCATTGTGGAAAAGCAAACCACACCGAGGATACTTGCTGGAGGAAACAGGGTAAGTGCCTGCGGTATGGAAGCGCGGACCACCAACTGGCTACTTGCCCGGTCCTGAAACAGGATGGAAAGGGAAACCAACCCCCGCCGAGGACCAATACGGGACCAACGAAGGGAGATGGGTCCAAACCGAAAGTTCCAGCTAGGGTTTACTCCTTAGAGCCCCATCAGGTCCCAGAGTCTTCGGAGGTCGTAGAAGGTACGATCCCTATTTTCCACTGCTTTGCCAAAGTTTTAATTGATCCTGGTGCCACTCATTCGTTTGTTAACCCTGATTTCATGTGTGGCATCGATATAAAACCTGCTAGTTTACCTTATGACCTAGAAGTTAGTACACCTACGGGAAATCAACGTTTGGTGACTAGTATGGTTTATAGGGATTGTGATGTATGGGTCGGTGAAAAGAAATTTTTAGGCGACCTGATAAGCTTGTCCATTAAGGGGTATGACGTGATTTTGGGTATGGACTGGCTAGCCAAATATAACGCCCAACTGGATTGTAAAACAAAGGTGGTAGAATTTCGCATTCCTGGCGAGGCAACCTTAAGACTAGATATAAGGGGTAGGTTAGCCTCATCTGCTCTAATTTCGGGCATTCGAGCTAGGAAACTGATAAGTAGAGGGGCGCAAGGATTTTTGGCCTTTTTAATTAATACCCCTACGGATAAGTTAAACGTGGACGATGTGGCCGTAGTGAGAGAATTTCCGGATGTATTTCCTGATGAGTTAGTAGCTTAACCTCCGGAAAGAGAGATAGAATTTCGAATAGATCTTTTACCTGGAATTGCACCTATCTCAAAAACCCCTTACCGAATGGCGCCTGCAGAACTTAAGGAACTTAAGTTGCAATTGCAAGATCTTTTGGAGCGGGGTTTCATTCACGAAAGTGAGTCTCCTTGGGGAGCTCCTGTTTTATTTGTAAAGAAAAAGGACGGGACCTTGAGAATGTGTATTGACTATAGGGGGCTGAACAATGTTACGATCAAGAATAAATATCTACTGCCCCACATTGATGAGTTGTTCGACCAGCTGCAAGGAGCAGTGGTCTTCTCCAAGTTAGACCTCCGACAAGGATACTACCAGTTGTTGATTAGGAAGGAGGACATTCCGAAAACTGCTTTCAATTCAAGATACGGGCATTACGAGTTCGCCGTTATGCCCTTTGGACTGACCAATGCTCCCGCCGCCTTCATGGACCTAATGCATAGGGTTTTCAAACCCTATCTAGACCGATTTGTCGTTGTGTTCATTGATGACATTTTGGTCTACTCTAAGACACGTGAGGAGCATGAGGAGCATTTGAGAGTGGTACTGCAGACATTGAGGGAACATCAGCTGTACGCCAAGTTTAGTAAATGCGAGTTCTGGTTGGAGAAAGTAGCATTTTTGGGTCATGTGATCTCCCACGAAGGTATTTCGGTGGACCCGGTGAAGGTTGAGGCCGTGACAAATTGGAAGAGGCCAGAAACCCCCACGGAAATTCGTAGCTTTTTAGGGCTAGCTGGGTACTACCGACGGTTTATTAAAGATTTTTCCAAACTGGCAGGACCTTTAACTGACTTGACAAAGAAGCATGGCCAATTTATCTGGAACGGCCGATGCGAAACAAGTTTTCAGGAACTAAAGAAAAGATTGACCATGGCTCCGGTACTGGTCTTGCCAAATGGAGTGGACGGGTTTGCGGTGTATGCGGACGCGTCGCGAGAGGGATTGGGATGTGTTTTGATGCAGAACCGGAATGTGATTGCTTTCGCCTCTAGAAAATTGAAGCTTCACGAGCAGAACTACCCGACTCACGATCTGGAATTAGCCGCAGTTGTCTTTGCACTGAAAAAGTGGAGGCATTACCTATATGGGGTGACTTTCGAAGTGTATTCGGATCACAAAAGTCTTAGATACCTCTTTTCCCAGAAGGAACTAAACATGAGGCAACGAAGGTGGATGGAATTTCTGGAAGATTACGACTGTACGATCAATTACCATCCGGGAAAGGCAAATGTGGTAGCAGATGCCTTGAGTCGTAAGGTGCAAGTAGCAGGGCTAATGATTAAGGAGTGGGATTTGCTAGAATCCGTGTGCGAGTGGAAACCCTGTCTAGGGAGCCATAAGGTGATATTTGGCAATGTTAGGGTTACCTCCACTCTACTGGAACGTATTAAAGAGGCACAAAAAGAAGATTTGATGGTACAGAAATGGAGAGAGAAAGTGGATAAGAGAGAAACTACGGACTTTAATTTGAGTCCTGAGGGTATTTTAAAATATCGGAACCGAATAGTGGTACCGAAGGTGGAGTCGTTGAAAATGGAGATTCTGGAGGAAGCCCATCGGTCCAAGTATACAATCCATCCGGGCAGCAGCAAAATGTATCAAGACCTAAAAGGAACCTATTGGTGGGACAATATGAAGAAGGAAATCGCTCAATACGTACGGAAATGTCTCATTTGCCAGCAAGTGAAGGCAGAGCATCAAAAACCATCGGGTCTGTTACAACCCTTGGAGATACCCGAGTGGAAGTGGGAAAACATCACCATGGACTTCGTTTCAGGTTTACCGAGGACGCAAAGAGGACACGATGCCGTTTGGGTGATCGTTGATCGATTAACCAAGTCGGCCCATTTCTTGCCGGTGAACATGAAGTATTCAATGGACAAGTTGGCCCGACTGTACATGGATGAGATAGTAAGACTACACGGTGTTCCTGTGAGCATCGTCTCCGATCGGGATCCACGGTTTGTATCTCGGTTTTGGCAGAAGTTTCAAGAAACCCTGGGGACTAAACTTAATTTGAGCACGACCTATCATCCTCAGACGGATGGCCAGTCAGAACGGACGATTCAAACTCTCGAGGACATGCTACGAACTTGCATTCTGGATTTTGGAGGCAACTGGGGTCAGCACATGACCTTGGTAGAGTTTGCGTACAACAATAGCTTCCATTCGTCGATTCAAATGGCTCCGTACGAAGCTCTTTATGGACGCAAGTGCCGGTCACCGATTTACTGGGATGAAGTTGGCGAAAAGAAAGCACTGGACCCGTCAACCATTCCATGGATGGAAGAGGCTCAAGAGAAGGTCAAGTTGATAAGGCAACGGCTTCAAACAGCCCAAAGTCGACAAAAGAGTTACGCGGATAATCGAAGAAAAGACTTGGAGTTTGAAGTTGGAGACTACGTATTTCTCAAGATCACACCTTTACGAAGTCTTACAGTGGGTAAAGGAAAGAAGCTTCAACCGCGGTACGTCGGACCCTACAAGATCCTTCAGAGGGTTGGAGCGGTCGCGTATCGATTGGAACTGCCATCCAGTCTCTCTCGAATCCATGATGTATTTCACATCTCGATGCTAAAGAAGTATCATCCAGACCCATCCCATGTATTGCAACCGGAGGAGATTGAAGTGGACGAATCGCTGGCCTATGAAGAGAAACCGGTCCAAGTGCTCGATCGAAAAGTCAAAGAGCTTAGAAACAAGCGGATTCCACTAGTGAAAGTGCTATGGAGAAACCACGGAGTAGAGGAAGCTACCTGGGAAGTGGAAGAGGAAATGCGAAAGAAGTATCCAAACCTTTTCGGGAATTAAGGTGAGAAATTTCGAGGACGAAATTCTTTTAAGGGGGGGAGAGTGTGAGAACCCGTAAAACCCTAATTATTTTCCTAGGGTTTATTTTCCCCTTAATTGCATGTTTTCTGCATTTTCTGGCTTAGAAATATTTTCTTGGTGGATTTTATGAGTAATTATAGTTTTTAGATGATTTTTCTAGTATTGGAGAGTTTTTAGAAAATTAAGGATATATAATGGACGTGGGACCCACTAGTGCGAAAAGTGCGGAAAAATTCGGCCAATACGGTTAAGTTTCGGATACTGTGTACAATTTATCGGGTGTTAAGAGATAAGTAGAGTGTGTGAAATGATTGATGTGAGAGAGAAAAGGAAGGATTGACATGCATTAATGAGTGCCACGTGTCACTTGGTGGTTGGTTGGACTTTATGGTTTACTATTCACATTTTTGACTTTTTTGACCAAAGGTTAAATATCTTCAAAATTCATTAAAATTTCCTCATTCTTTCTTCACCATAGCCGGCCCTCTCAAGCTCCAAAAGGAAGAGAACTCCATCAACTTTCAAGCTTCTACTTGGTGCAAATCACCCAAAAACATTAGCTTACATCCATTTTACTCCATAAAAGCTTTCCTTTTAGTGATAGTGAGTGGTCTAGTGAAGTTGTTTTGAAGAGCTAAGGTGTCCACAATCCCTATCTCTCTTGTTACTTGGTAAGTGATGCTAGAACACTCTACTACACCTTATGATGTTTATGTTATGCTTAGAAGTAGCTTGAGTGATGGAATATATGATTTATTTCTTGATTTGAAGAGTTTTGGTGAAGTTTTCCATTTTATGATGAATTTGCTGGTTTAATATGAATGGGATGTTGTGGCCTTGTATGATGAATGGTAATGGTTTAAAATGACTCTAGTAGGTGTGAATTGTTGATAAATGCAATCAATTTTGGATTTGGATGGAAAATGGAAAGTTAGGGTTCATGAACCCCTAATCTGTCCGAAATTTTAGGTCATAGATAGAGGCCGAATTGGACTTTGCTCAAAACATGCAAGTTGTAGGTATTGATGAGTATGAAGTGCCTGCAAAATTTCAGGGCATTTGGAGTAGTATAGAGTGAGTTATGCCGTTTTTACTGTTGCTGTTTTTGGTGAACAGAATGTCCGAACTGCGATAGTAATTTCCTGTTTTGACTGAAATTGGTTTGGATTTTGTTGTTGGTGTCTTCTGATGAAATGTAGCTTGATGTCTTAGCTTTCATATGCCTTTGGAATCAATGCATTTGGACCTGTGTAGGCTGGGATAGACTGATTACAGTTTTGTGTGATTTGGGAACCTGCAATTACGGTTCTGGCTTGGTTTTCTGCATTTTTGACCTATTTGTGCTAGGATTTGGACTGAGAGGCCTTCTTCATTGTTGTAGCCCTGTTTCATAGCTTCGAAACGGTGGGTCTTACACCCCCATCCGATAACCGTAGTGAATTTGACGCCATTACCGCATTTTAAGGTCAAACACGGTTTTCCTATCAAGGCTTAAGCTAAGGCCATTTTGTAATTTCTGGTTACCAATGATGCGTACTTATGCATATGAAACCCTATTGGGGTTATGTTTAGCATTGTATTGCGACTCGTTTACGAGTCTTATGGCACTTATTTATGTGTTCTAGGAGGAAACGGTGGTTCACGACGCACTTTGGACCGCAGTGCATGAAACATCATTTTCTTGCTTGGTGAGTATACTACTCACTTAATTGTTACTATGTGGCTTTGCTAAATGTATATGTGATGCCTTGAAGGCTTACTTGGATATTGGAATTGATTAAGGTGAGGGTGTACTTGACCGCCCTCACCCCTTTTGATAGTATCACTGATTGGCTACCGTTTTACTGCATTACTGAACTTGATATATTGGTTGGTGAATTCCATTTCATGGAAACTGAATTGGTGTCGTTTGGACGATTGTCCAACGACCTTACTGTATTACTGAGCTCAACCCCGTTTGGTAGTCAATTGGATCGAGCCGGCGAGGGCTTGGTCGTGAAAATTGTCATGCCACGGGGACTGTACTGAGGAACCTTGTAGTAATGAGACTCTCGGTTCCGGTAAACTCGAGTATTACCAAAATGACTGAATGGAGTGCGGGCTCGGTTGGGGAATGTTGGGTGGAAGGAATGGGAGTAAAGAGTTGTCTACGGTTGGTTATTCTTTTAAAATTGACGGAGGGTCAATGAGGTTGGATCAAGATTGCAAGCGTGGAAATGGGCTCTTGAGAGCCGACCGTATCCTTTCACTGATTTGCTTTATTTCGGAATTGCGTACTTGAATTGAATAGTTATGCTTATGTGATCTTAACTGCTATTGTGATAGTTGCTCACTGGGCTTTAGCTCATTCCGTGTCATTTGTTTTCCTTACAGGAAAATGAAACTTTTGGAAAAGATTGTGATAGTTGGATGACAAGTTGAGCTCTTGTACATGTATTTTTGAATAGCTCCTTGTGGGAAAAAAAAACCCTAAGTGTTTTGTTTCCACCAATGTTTGGTGTGTAACTGGCTTTTGGTACATGTATGAACTAGACGAATATCTTGGTTTGCCGTTTGGCTTGTAACTGTTGATTTCCAATGTATATATATGCTTGGCCGTGGTTTGGATAAATTTCGGCTTCGATTTTCATTTTTTTTTATTGTTTGTGATTTTGACTTGTTTGCGCGCTATGGTAAGTTCCGGAACGTAATAGATCGACGTAAACTGAACCGTTAGTCCTGGCGAGAGCTGGGCAGGCAGTCCGCTAACCCCTTTGGTTCGCCTTAGGGGAAGGTGGGGCTGTCACAAATTAGATTTTGGCCAAAACATTAAAGTTGTAGCCAATAGTATAAAATAGTTGCCTTCAAAATTTCAGCTTGATCAGACCACTGTAGCATGTGAAACGACCGAAATACCCTTGACTGTCCATGAAACCTGTTTCGCGCCCAGAATGCTGTTTCCGTGTAGTTTTCCATTTTTGATCATGAAAATGCATGATTTGGCCTTGGAGGTCTTTATAATAAATGTAGGGTTGTGTTTTAGTTTCGAAACACCATAAGATACACTTCAATCGGACTTCAGTAGCCTGAGTTGTTGCTGTTTCACAATTGTGCGGTTAGCCAACCTGTTTGTGAGATTCTGGTTTCGTATATTTCAATTTTGACCTAGTTTCACTACAAACTGGACTGAGTGGCCTTCTTCAACATTGTATCCCTTTCTGTTAGCTTCGAAACGGTGTATCTTTCACCTCGATCCGATAATCGTAGTGCCGGTTGTGGCCAATACGCTAAATGACGTCAAAACTATTTTTAGGTTTTAAGGTTTAACCTTCATTTTTGGACTTTCCCTAGTTTATTTTAGTACTTATACGTGCTAGTGAAGGCTTGTTTTGGTAGTAGGTGGATTTGGTTTGTGACTTGTAATCGAGTCTTATTATGCTTACTTGAATGTATATTGATTTTGAACCACATAAACGATTCCGAAAAATAATATTTCTGAGCCTATCTAGTTGGATTCCGACTTGACTTTGATTCAGGTGTTTTCCATTGGAACTGTTATAACCCTTTGAGTTTGGTTTATGACACCCTAGTTGTTTCCGTCCACAGGTCCAAATGGCATTATTTTCACTTTAAAGTCACCTTTATCCGTTTTACTCGTAATTAGTCGAGTTCCTTGATTCCACTTACTTGTTTTGCTAGATGAATTGTAATATTCTTTCTCGTCGAATCATAGGTTTTCTGGGTGACCGAGGTAAGATCCGATAGGACATTTTGGACGTTATTTTGCATAATTCGGTGAGTGTTCCTTGTTGCTATATTTTCTTGACTTCATGACTCGTATTGTTGTTTGATAACGTGTTAAGTGCTTTCAATGATTTCCAAAACGAGTTTTCTGGGCGGGTGTGTACTTTATTGCACCCGACCTAAATAAATGTGAAATTTCCAAAGATTGAATGATTGGAACGTTACTTGTGCATGAATGTAAGCCTTTTGGCTGAATTGGGCCCTGCCCCTTGTTACCGATCGACTCGAGCCAGAAGCGGACTCGATCGGGCGATTTGGTGACCTGGGTGAACGTTTGGTATACTCGAGTATTACCTTGTAGGTTGGTGGAGGTTGGTGGAGCCTGGCCAATGTCCAGGAAGGGTTGAATGCAATGAACGAATGAACGAACGAGGGTTTTATTGATAAATGAAAAATGCATTTTCAAACGAATGAAGGAATAAAGAGAATGACAGGAGAACGAACGAATGAACGAACGTACCCTTTTCATGTGTGACTTATTGTAAATGTTGTAAATGTTTCTGTACTTATTGTTTGATTTATGACTTGATCCCATGTTCGGAACCTCATTGAGCTTTTAGCTCATCCCTTTAGTTTTGTTTTCCTTAACAGGGGAAGGAGAGCAGGGGCGAGAGCTCTGTATCGACTGGTTAGGTCTAGTTTTGGTTTTGTTTTGGTTCTCGCCCTAGTGCTTGACACGGGCTGGTTGTATGGTGACTTGAGAACTTTTGTATTCTCGACGGTTGTACTTCTTTCTGAGATAACAATGTATATAAGTTTTGTGTTAAGTTTTGGATCATCCTTTTGCTCTTTCTTGTGGTTCTATTTCTGATTTGTGTGAGTGAACGACTGAGTCCCGGCGAGAGTTGGGCAGGCGGTCCGCTGAACCCTCTAGTTCGCCTAAGGAGAAAGTGGGGCTGTCACAGTTGGTATCAGAGCCTGCTTCGCGTGGTCTCTGCGTGGAGTGAGCCTGGACTGAGTGGTGAATAGATATGAAGGAATAAGTGCTCGTTCGAGTCTAACCTCTGAATTGTGAATGTGATAGGCCTTAACTTTCTTGTGGTATTTGAGGATCAGAGAGAGGTACGTCTGGTAGGAATTTCGATTGTAAATAGTTTACTCTTGGGACTGGCCAGCTCGAGATGTGAATTGTCTTATTTCGGATTCTCGTGCCCGAGTACTCTGGCGTTGAGGCGATGCTCAGTATTTGAGATTTGCATTTTTGGGAAAAGAACAGGCTTTGTCTGGCTAGAGTGATTTCAAGAGGCCAATGAACATCTAGTTGGATAGAAAGTGACGTGAGAGACCGGACGAGGTTAACAGGGTGTGGGACAACGTATCCCTTTTCTCTTGATGCACCCATATATGGCTACTACATGACGTTAGCCTGTGAATTCGTGTATATGATTATCTGTCAAATTTGATATGTAATTGTGACATGTATTTGTGTATTTGGTTATCCGCCTCCTTGATATGGCGTGTTATGTGCATATATGTTTACTTGTGTATCTGGTATGCTGGAATTGGTGCTTAGTCAATTTACTGTGATTCTTCACTAAAATTACCTTTTGGGGAAAAAGAAAAGAAAAGAGAGAGGGAAAAACATATTTATGGATGAAAGACGTAGTCGTGGACGTGGTCGAGGCCGGGGAACTAAGCGGACCCCGGAATCAAGAGGAGAAAGGGAAACGTCAGCCGAGCAAGAGCAGGGATTAAGAGCTGCGACTGGAGACCAAATGGCAACGGCAATGCAACAAATGACGGATATCTTGGCAAGACTGGTGGATCAACAAGGCCAAATACCCGTAAACCAAAATCGAAACCCTGAGATGGGCGAGGATAGGGCTCTTGAAAGGTTCCAGAAGTTTGCTCCGCCAAAATTCCTTGGAGGGCCTGATCCGGACGTGGCTGAACAATGGATCGAAACCATGGTTAATATTTTCACAGCCCTAAACTGCACTGAGCAAAGGCAAGTGAACTTCGCAGTATTTCAATTTGAGGGACCGGCCCGATCATGGTGGAACGTAATTAGAGCAAAGTGGGAAAGAGAACAGACTATCTGGACATGGGCGAACTTCATAAGAGAATTTAACGAGAAGTACCTCCCACCTTTAGTCCAAGAAAGGAGGGAGGAAGAGTTTATTGGGTTACGCCAGGGAACGTTAAGTGTGGCCGAATATGAAACAAAATTTACAAGATTATCCAAGTTTGCTTCTGAACTGGTAGCCACTGAACGGCGAAGAGTAAGACGGTTTATACAGGGACTGAATTTGGACATCCAAGAGGCGTTAGCCGCGGCGCAAATGAATACTTTTACGGAGGCCCTTGAGAAGGCTCAACGAATCGAGAATGCAAAGGCACAAGTAAAAGCCTCCCAAACACGGAAAAGAGGTGCAGTTGGTAGTGTGATTGAAGAACCTCCTAGTGAATCAATAGCACCTTCTAAAATGCAGAAAGTGAACTTTTTGTCCTACCTGCCATGGACAGTAGGGGCGGGAAATGAAAGGTCTACCAAAGGAAGCCAAACCGGATATGGGGGGACTTCTCCAGAAAGCCGAAAGAGGGCTTCCTACTTGACTTGTGGCTATTGCGGAAAGGCCAATCATACCGAGAACGATTGTTGGCGGAAGGTGCGGAAGTGCTTGATTTGTGGGAGTGGTGAGCACCAAGTTAGCAACTGTCCGAGGAAACAATCACGCGGAGGTAGTATTCCGCAACCGGAGGGAGCTAAAACAAAACAAGCAAATGAAAGAGGGAACCGAACTAATGGGCCAGTAAAAGCTTATGCGTTAGGCACCCAAACAGTTCCGGACTCGTCTGAGGCAAATGAAGGTAAAAATTTCGAGGGCGAAATTTCTTAAGGGGGAGAGAGTGTGAGAACCCGTAAAATTTCTTATTTTCTAGGCTTTATTTTATTTATTTGCACGCTTCTTATGCCTTTGCTTTATTAGGAAAATTTTCTAGCTAATTTTTATGAACAAATAGGGTTTTTAAATTATTGTCTAGTATAATTTAGTTCATGAGATTTTTGGAGCGTATACCGGGCGTGGGACCCGCTAGTGCAGTAAGTTCGGTAAAATTGTGCCAATTAGGTTAAGTTTTGTGTACTGGGATTAATTTGCTAGATGTTAAGAGATAATTAGAGGTTGCTTAGATGGTTAATGATGGAGAGACAAAAGGATAAGTGTTAAACTTACAAGGTGCCACGTGTCGATTTTTCATTCGAACTTGGACTTTGACCATTATTTCTTACCTTTACTAATACTTAATTTTGACCCAAAAATCACCCAATTTTGCAAGCCTTTGGCCGACTCTCTCTCTTTCAAGAAGACAAGAAAAGAAAACTCTCAACCTTTTGCTTCTAATCTTGCCTAAATCTTGCAATCCAACCGATTAATCTTGAGATTATTCCATAAAAACCTCTAGCTAGGTAGGATTGAGGAAGTTGGTGGAGTTGTTTTGGAAACAAGAGACCTAAGCTACTACCTTTTGTGAGTTATCAAGGTACGGTGTGTAAATATCCATTGTTTGTTTTCAATAATGGTGAATTCATGACTTGTGATGGCTAAAGAGATGTTTTAGTGGAAGATTTTATGATTTTTGGTAGAGATTGATGAATGTTTAGTTTATGCTTGATTTTTCTGATTTCATATGTTTGGTGTTGGTTAGTCATGGATTGTTGGTTAGTTATAGTGTAAAATGAAGTTGAGATATGTTGGATGTGATAGATTGTACAAAAATTCTGGTTTGGGGCAGAGATTCCAGATTAGGGTTTCACTAACCCCTGTTCTGCCCGTTTCTGTTAGACCAGGTTAGAGGCCGAATTGGCCTTGGCACAAAACATTAAAGTTGTATAGAATGATGTTTTATAGTTGCCTGTAAATTTTCAGCCCAATCCAAGCTCGGTAGCCTGAGATAAGACGGAAATACCCAGACTGGTCTAGGTAGGTGTTCAGCGAACAGGGTTATCATTTCACCTAATCTGACCGTGACGTTTCACCATGATCCTTACCGAATTAGATTTTGGCCAAAACATGAAAGTTGTAGCCAATAGTATAAAATAGTTGCCTTCAAAATTTCAGCTTGATCAGACCACTGTAACATGTGAAACGACCGAAATACCCTTGACAGTCCATGAAACCTGTTTCGCGCCCAGAATGCTGTTTTCGTGTAGTTTTCCATTTTTTATCATGAAAATGCATGATTTGGCCTTGGAGGTATTTATAATAAATGTAGGGTTGTGTTTTAGCTTCGAAACACCATAAGATACACTTCAATCGGACTTCAGTAGCCTGAGTTGTTGCTGTTTCACAATTGTGCGGTTAGCCAACCTGTTTGTGAGATTCTGGTTTCGTATATTTCAATTTTGACCTAGTTTCACTACAAACTGGACTGAGTGGCCTTCTTCAACATTGTAACCCTTTCTGTTAGCTTCGAAACGGTGTATCTTTCACCTCCATCCGATAATCGTAGTGCCGGTTGTGGCCAATACGCTAAATGACGTCAAAACTATTTTTAGGTTTTAAGGTTTAACCTTCATTTTTGGACTTTCCCTAGTTTATTTTAGTACTTATACGTGCTAGTGAAGGCTTGTTTTGGTAGTAGGTGGATTTGGTTTGTGACTTGTAATCGAGTCTTATTATGCTTACTTGAATGTATATTGATTTTGAACCACATAAACGATTCCGAAAAATAATATTTCTGAGCCTATCTAGTTGGATTCCGACTTGACTTTGATTCAGGTGTTTTCCATTGGAACTGTTATAACCCTTTGAGTTTGGTTTATGACACCCTAGTTGTTTCCGTCCACAGGTCCAAATGGCATTATTTTCACTTTAAAGTCACCTTTATCCGTTTTACTCGTAATTAGTCGAGTTCCTTGATTCCACTTACTTGTTTTGCTAGATGAATTGTAATATTCTATCTCGTCGAATCATAGGTTTTCTGGGTGACCGAGGTAAGATCCGATAGGACATTTTGGACGTTATTTTGCATAATTCGGTGAGTGTTCCTTGTTGCTATATTTTCTTGACTTCATGACTCGTATTGTTGTTTGATAACGTGTTAAGTGCTTTCAATGATTTCCAAAACGAGTTTTCTGGGCGGGTGTGTACTTTATTGCACCCGACCTAAATAAATGTGAAATTTCCCAAGATTGAATGATTGGAACGTTACTTGTGCATGAATGTAAGCCTTTTGGCTGAATTGGGCCCTGCCCCTTGTTACCGATCGACTCGAGCCAGAAGCGGACTCGATCGGGCGATTTGGTGACCTGGGTGAACGTTTGGTATACTCGAGTATTACCTTGTAGGTTGGTGGAGGTTGGTGGAGCCTGGCCAATGTCCAGGAAGGGTTGAATGCAATGAACGAATGAACGAACGAGGGTTTTATTGATAAATGAAAAATGCATTTTCAAACGAATGAAGGAATAAAGAGAATGACAGGAGAACGAACGAATGAACGAACGTACCCTTTTCATGTGTGACTTATTGTAAATGTTGTAAATGTTTCTGTACTTATTGTTTGATTTATGACTTGATCCCATGTTCGGAACCTCATTGAGCTTTTAGCTCATCCCTTTAGTTTTGTTTTCCTTAACAGGGGAAGGAGAGCAGGGGCGAGAGCTCTGTATCGACTGGTTAGGTCTAGTTTTGGTTTTGTTTTGGTTCTCGCCCTAGTGCTTGACACGGGCTGGTTGTATGGTGACTTGAGAACTTTTGTATTCTCGACGGTTGTACTTCTTTCTGAGATAACAATGTATATAAGTTTTGTGTTAAGTTTTGGATCATCCTTTTGCTCTTTCTTGTGGTTCTATTTCTGATTTGTGTGAGTGAACGACTGAGTCCCGGCGAGAGTTGGGCAGGCGGTCCGCTGAACCCTCTAGTTCGCCTAAGGAGAAAGTGGGGCTGTCACAGTTGGTATCAGAGCCTGCTTCGCGTGGTCTCTGCGTGGAGTGAGCCTGGACTGAGTGGTGAATAGATATGAAGGAATAAGTGCTCGTTCGAGTCTAAGCTCTGAATTGTGAATGTGATAGGCCTTAACTTTCTTGTGGTATTTGAGGATCAGAGAGAGGTACGTCTGGTAGGAATTTCGATTGTAAATAGTTTACTCTTGGGACTGGCCAGCTCGAGATGTGAATTGTCTTATTTCGGATTCTCGTGCCCGAGTACTCTGGCGTTGAGGCGATGCTCAGTATTTGAGATTTGCATTTTTGGGAAAAGAACAGGCTTTGTCTGGCTAGAGTGATTTCAAGAGGCCAATGAACATCTAGTTGGATAGAAAGTGACGTGAGAGACCGGACGGGGTTAACAGGGTGTGGGACAACGTATCCTTTTTCTCTTGATGCACCCATATATGGCTACTACATGACGTTAGCCTGTGAATTCGTGTATATGATTATCTGTCAAATTTGATATGTAATTGTGACATGTATTTGTGTATTTGGTTATCCGCCTCCTTGATATGGCGTGTTATGTGCATATATGTTTACTTGTGTATCTGGTATGCTGGAATTGGTGCTTAGTCAATTTACTGTGATTCTTCACTAAAATTACCTTTTGGGGAAAAAGAAAAGAAAAGTGAGAGGGAAAAACATATTTATGGATGAAAGACGTAGTCGTGGACGTGGTCGAGGCCGGGGAACTAAGCGGACCCCGGAATCAAGAGGAGAAAGGGAAACGTCAGCCGAGCAAGAGCAGGGATTAAGAGCTGCGACTGGAGACCAAATGGCAACGGCAATGCAACAAATGACGGATATCTTGGCAAGACTGGTGGATCAACAAGGCCAAATACCCGTAAACCAAAATCGAAACCCTGAGATGGGCGAGGATAGGGCTCTTGAAAGGTTCCAGAAGTTTGCTCCGCCAAAATTCCTTGGAGGGCCTGATCCGGACGTGGCTGAACAATGGATCGAAACCATGGTTAATATTTTCACAGCCCTAAACTGCACTGAGCAAAGGCAAGTGAACTTCGCAGTATTTCAATTTGAGGGACCGGCCCGATCATGGTGGAACGTAATTAGAGCAAAGTGGGAAAGAGAACAGACTATCTGGACATGGGCGAACTTCATAAGAGAATTTAACGAGAAGTACCTCCCACCTTTAGTCCAAGAAAGGAGGGAGGAAGAGTTTATTGGGTTACGCCAGGGAACGTTAAGTGTGGCCGAATATGAAACAAAATTTACAAGATTATCCAAGTTTGCTTCTGAACTGGTAGCCACTGAACGGCGAAGAGTAAGACGGTTTATACAGGGACTGAATTTGGACATCCAAGAGGCGTTAGCCGCGGCGCAAATGAATACTTTTACGGAGGCCCTTGAGAAGGCTCAACGAATCGAGAATGCAAAGGCACAAGTAAAAGCCTCCCAAACACGGAAAAGAGGTGCAGTTGGTAGTGTGATTGAAGAACCTCCTAGTGAATCAATAGCACCTTCTAAAATGCAGAAAGTGAACTTTTTGTCCTACCTGCCATGGACAGTAGGGGCGGGAAATGAAAGGTCTACCAAAGGAAGCCAAACCGGATATGGGGGGACTTCTCCAGAAAGCCGAAAGAGGGCTTCCTACTTGACTTGTGGCTATTGCGGAAAGGCCAATCATACCGAGAACGATTGTTGGCGGAAGGTGCGGAAGTGCTTGATTTGTGGGAGTGGTGAGCACCAAGTTAGCAACTGTCCGAGGAAACAATCACGCGGAGGTAGTATTCCGCAACCGGAGGGAGCTAAAACAAAACAAGCAAATGAAAGAGGGAACCGAACTAATGGGCCAGTAAAAGCTTATGCGTTAGGCACCCAAACAGTTCCGGACTCGTCTGAGGCAAATGAAGGTAAAAATTTCGAGGGCGAAATTTCTTAAGGGGGAGAGAGTGTGAGAACCCGTAAAATTTCTTATTTTCTAGGCTTTATTTTATTTATTTGCACGCTTCTTATGCCTTTGCTTTATTAGGAAAATTTTCTAGCTAATTTTTATGAACAAATAGGGTTTTTAAATTATTGTCTAGTATAATTTAGTTCATGAGATTTTTGGAGCGTATACCGGGCGTGGGACCCGCTAGTGCAGTAAGTTCGGTAAAATTGTGCCAATTAGGTTAAGTTTTGTGTACTGGGATTAATTTGCTAGATGTTAAGAGATAATTAGAGGTTGCTTAGATGGTTAATGATGGAGAGACAAAAGGATAAGTGTTAAACTTACAAGGTGCCACGTGTCGATTTTTCATTCGAACTTGGACTTTGACCATTATTTCTTACCTTTACTAATACTTAATTTTGACCCAAAAATCACCCAATTTTGCAAGCCTTTGGCCGACTCTCTCTCTTTCAAGAAGACAAGAAAAGAAAACTCTCAACCTTTTGCTTCTAATCTTGCCTAAATCTTGCAATCCAACCGATTAATCTTGAGATTATTCCATAAAAACCTCTAGCTAGGTAGGATTGAGGAAGTTGGTGGAGTTGTTTTGGAAACAAGAGACCTAAGCTACTACCTTTTGTGAGTTATCAAGGTACGGTGTGTAAATATCCATTGTTTGTTTTCAATAATGGTGAATTCATGACTTGTGATGGCTAAAGAGATGTTTTAGTGGAAGATTTTATGATTTTTGGTAGAGATTGATGAATGTTTAGTTTATGCTTGATTTTTCTGATTTCATATGTTTGGTGTTGGTTAGTCATGGATTGTTGGTTAGTTATAGTGTAAAATGAAGTTGAGATATGTTGGATGTGATAGATTGTACAAAAATTCTGGTTTGGGGCAGAGATTCCAGATTAGGGTTTCACTAACCCCTGTTCTGCCCGTTTCTGTTAGACCAGGTTAGAGGCCGAATTGGCCTTGGCACAAAACATTAAAGTTGTAGAGAATGATGTTTTATAGTTGCCTGTAAATTTTCAGCCCAATCCAAGCTCGGTAGCCTGAGATAAGACGGAAATACCCAGACTGGTCTAGGTAGGTGTTCAGCGAACAGGGTTGTCATTTCACCTAATCTGACCGTGACGTTTCACCATGATCCTTACCGAATTAGATTTTGGCCAAAACATGAAAGTTGTAGCCAATAGTATAAAATAGTTGCCTTCAAAATTTCAGCTTGATCAGACCACTGTAGCATGTGAAACGACCGAAATACCCTTGACTGTCCATGAAACCTGTTTCGCGCCCAGAATGCTGTTTTCGTGTAGTTTTCCATTTTTTATCATGAAAATGCATGATTTGGCCTTGGAGGTATTTATAATAAATGTAGGGTTGTGTTTTAGCTTCGAAACACCATAAGATACACTTCAATCGGACTTCAGTAGCCTGAGTTGTTGCTGTTTCACAATTGTGCGGTTAGCCAACCTGTTTGTGAGATTCTGGTTTCGTATATTTCAATTTTGACCTAGTTTCACTACAAACTGGACTGAGTGGCCTTCTTCAACATTGTAGCCCTTTCTGTTAGCTTCGAAACGGTGTATCTTTCACCTCCATCCGATAATCGTAGTGCCGGTTGTGGCCAATACGCTAAATGACGTCAAAACTATTTTTAGGTTTTAAGGTTTAACCTTCATTTTTGGACTTTCCCTAGTTTATTTTAGTACTTATACGTGCTAGTGAAGGCTTGTTTTGGTAGTAGGTGGATTTGGTTTGTGACTTGTAATCGAGTCTTATTATGCTTACTTGAATGTATATTGATTTTGAACCACATAAACGATTCCGAAAAATAATATTTCTGAGCCTATCTAGTTGGATTCCGACTTGACTTTGATTCAGGTGTTTTCCATTGGAACTGTTATAACCCTTTGAGTTTGGTTTATGACACCCTAGTTGTTTCCGTCCACAGGTCCAAATGGCTTTATTTTCACTTTAAAGTCACCTTTATCCGTTTTACTCGTAATTAGTCGAGTTCCTTGATTCCACTTACTTGTTTTGCTAGATGAATTGTAATATTCTTTCTCGTCGAATCATAGGTTTTCTGGGTGACCGAGGTAAGATCCGATAGGACATTTTGGACGTTATTTTGCATAATTCGGTGAGTGTTCCTTGTTGCTATATTTTCTTGACTTCATGACTCGTATTGTTGTTTGATAACGTGTTAAGTGCTTTCAATGATTTCCAAAACGAGTTTTCTGGGCGGGTGTGTACTTTATTGCACCCGACCTAAATAAATGTGAAATTTCCAAAGATTGAATGATTGGAACGTTACTTGTGCATGAATGTAAGCCTTTTGGCTGAATTGGGCCCTGCCCCTTGTTACCGATCGACTCGAGCCAGAAGCGGACTCGATCGGGCGATTTGGTGACCTGGGTGAACGTTTGGTATACTCGAGTATTACCTTGTAGGTTGGTGGAGGTTGGTGGAGCCTGGCCAATGTCCAGGAAGGGTTGAATGCAATGAACGAATGAACGAACGAGGGTTTTATTGATAAATGAAAAATGCATTTTCAAACGAATGAAGGAATAAAGAGAAAGACAGGGGAACGAACGAATGAACGAACGTATCCTTTTCATGTGTGACTTATTGTAAATGTTGTAAATGTTTCTGTACTTATTGTTTGATTTATGACTTGATCCCATGTTCGGAACCTCATTGAGCTTTTAGCTCATCCCTTTAGTTTTGTTTTCCTTAACAGGGGAAGGAGAGCAGGGGCGAGAGCTCTGTATCGACTGGTTAGGTCTAGTTTTGGTTTTGTTTTGGTTCTCGCCCTAGTGCTTGACACGGGCTGGTTGTATGGTGACTTGAGAACTTTTGTATTCTCGACGGTTGTACTTCTTTCTGAGATAACAATGTATATAAGTTTTGTGTTAAGTTTTGGATCATCCTTTTGCTCTTTCTTGTGGTTCTATTTCTGATTTGTGTGAGTGAACGACTGAGTCCCGGCGAGAGTTGGGCAGGCGGTCCGCTGAACCCTCTAGTTCGCCTAAGGAGAAAGTGGGGCTGTCACAGTTGGTATCAGAGCCTGCTTCGCGTGGTCTCTGCGTGGAGTGAGCCTGGACTGAGTGGTGAATAGATATGAAGGAATAAGTGCTCGTTCGAGTCTAAGCTCTGAATTGTGAATGTGATAGGCCTTAACTTTCTTGTGGTATTTGAGGATCAGAGAGAGGTACGTCTGGTAGGAATTTCGATTGTAAATAGTTTACTCTTGGGACTGGCCAGCTCGAGATGTGAATTGTCTTATTTCGGATTCTCGTGCCCGAGTACTCTGGCGTTGAGGCGATGCTCAGTATTTGAGATTTGCATTTTTGGGAAAAGAACAGGCTTTGTCTGGCTAGAGTGATTTCAAGAGGCCAATGAACATCTAGTTGGATAGAAAGTGACGTGAGAGACCGGACGGGGTTAACAGGGTGTGGGACAACGTATCCCTTTTCTCTTGATGCACCCATATATGGCTACTATATGACGTTAGCCTGTGAATTCGTGTATATGATTATCTGTCAAATTTGATATGTAATTGTGACATGTATTTGTGTATTTGATTATCCGCCTCCTTGATATGGCGGGTTATGTGCATATATGTTTACTTGTGTATTTGGTATGCTGGAATTGGTGCTTAGTCAATTTACTGTGATTCTTCACTAAAATTACCTTTTGGGGAAAAAGAAAAGAAAAGAGAGAGGGAAAAACATATTTATGGATGAAAGACGTAGTCGTGGACGTGGTCGAGGCCGGGGAACTAAGCGGACCCCGGAATCAAGAGGAGAAAGGGAAACGTCAGCCGAGCAAGAGCAGGGATTAAGAGCTGCGACTGGAGACCAAATGGCAACGGCAATGCAACAAATGACGGATATCTTGGCAAGACTGGTGGATCAACAAGGCCAAATACCCGTAAACCAAAATCGAAACCCTGAGATGGGCGAGGATAGGGCTCTTGAAAGGTTCCAGAAGTTTGCTCCGCCAAAATTCCTTGTGGGCCTGATCCGGACGTGGCTGAACAATGGATCGAAACCATGGTTAATATTTTCAC